>NC_133318.1:12070139-12109088 GCF_012295235.1 Primulina huaijiensis
ATGTTTGGACCAGTGTATTTGATCAGTTGGGATAACGCACTTGCATCTCCTGTCATATGTCGCGAGCATCCACTGTCCAAATACCATATTGAGTTCTTGTTTGTACCTGTTACCTGCAATCACACATATATTATAACTTGGTACCCATGTCTATTTGGGTCCTGAACTGATTAGTCCCTTAGGAATCCACACTTGGATTAGTCTAACAGACTTTCCAGTAGCTGTATTCCAAATGGTTTTTCTCGGCTTTTGTGTGCTTGGTGTGTAGTGTATAGATGATACAATAATTGTTTTAGCTTTATTCAACTGATTGTTCAGTCTATATCTCTTCTGAACTGGCTTGCAGTTATAGTAATTGAAATAGCTATTCGAATAGTTCTTGTGCGACCTCTTTGATGACTGACTTTGTGAATCAGTTAAGAATTTTTGACTATAACCAATCCCATATCTTCTAGCCTTGTTCATATTCTCAGGAGGTTGCTCAATCAGTTTACTGGGCTCAATTTGTTCTTTTATCACTGCTGTTTTGACAAAATGAATGAATTTCCCTTTGTCTATTTTTGGCTTTGGTTGAGTATCATTTGGATATATTTCTCCTTGAGTGTTGAACCCTAAACCAGTTTTATCAGAAACTGATTTTTGTGAATTCTGCATCTCATTCAGTGCAGTAGATGACTTGTTCCAATACTGAATGAGCTCAATCTGTTTTGAGTTTTCAAGAATCAACTTCTGGATTAATGACTGATTTTTATTTCTCTCTGCTTTTAACTCAGCAATTTCCCTTTTTATACTCAACCCATCAACTGATTCATCAGTTTTGGTTTTATTGTCTGTGGGATCAGTTTGCTTTGCTTTGATTTTTTCAAATGATGGTGCAAGCTTTTGATACTCATTTACCATGTCATGTAGTGTTAGAATGAGTTCTTCTCGTGTGAAATCAGTTGAACTAAAATCAAATACCTGTTGGCTAGATGATTATTCTTCTGCATCATTAGCCATTAAGCACTTGACTTCCTCATCATCACTAGAGCTGCATGAGCTTTCTCATGTTTCTTTCTGAAGGACTTCTTATCTTCCTTGGGTCCTCTTTTGTGCTCATATGATTTCTTTCTTCTATCAATTGAGCCTTGACTGCCCTTCTTGGCAGCCATAAAGTGACTTGATTTGCCACAGTTGTAGCAGGCATTTGGTTCATCTTTGGAACTGTTCTTTTGGTATGGCTTCTGGAAGTTTCCTTGATTCTTTCTCATGAACCCTCCAAATTTTTTGATGAACAATGACATAGCATCACTGCTCACCTGATCAGCAGATTTCTCGACTGAACTGATTGGTTCTGTTCTGACAGCAGCTAGAGCAGTTGTGGCTGCAGGGGTAGATGGTTCTCCTTCTCTTGTCTGCAGCTCAAATTCATAAGCCTTTAAATCAGCAAACAGATCATGAAGTTCAATCTTGTTCAGATCTTTGGACTCCCTTATTACCATGGTCTTGACATCCCATTCCTTGGGAAGACCTTTCATTACCTTCAATGCAATCTCTTTGTTGGTATACACTTTTCCAAGTGCATTTAACTCATTGATGATACTGCTTACTCTTTCATCATACTCGTGCATTGATTCTCCTGCTTTCATTTTGATGTTATCAAACTTTTGAACAACAACAGAAAGTTTATTTTCATTGGTTTGATCATTTCCTTCACACAGCTGGATTAGCTTTTCCCAAATTTCTTTGGCTGACTTACACATCTGTATTTTGCTGAAGGTTACTTTGTCCAGCATTTTGTACAGAATGTCTTTAGCTACATGATCAAGATTTGCTTTTCTTTTATCTTCAGTTGTCCATTCATCTCTGGACTTTTCTATTCTTTGTGGTGCCCCTTCTGTTATGGCAACTGCTGTATTTGTTTTTAGAATCTTCATGGGTCCATCAGTTATGACATACCACATGTCATCATATTGTGCAGCTAAAAGAGCCTGCATTCTGAATTTCCAATCATCAAATTCTTCTCTGGAGAACATAAGAATTTTGTTGAATGAAGTCATGCTAGCAAGTTTATAGATCAAAAGTATTCAAGATCAAGATTCAACCGCTCTGATACCACTTGATAGGATCGATTAACGTAGCAAGAGGGTTTAAACACTCACAATTAAAACTGATCTTTTCGAGGTTTGAGTTCAGGTGGGTGAGAAACTGATTCGCGGAAGCTTGCTGGTCAATGACAATCAGTTAAACTAAAGTAGTTGCGGAAATTAACTGACTGAAAGATAGAATACAAAACTGAAATAAAATACACAAGGATTGTTTCTGGATGTTCGGAGATTTCAATTACTCCTACGTCACCCCTTCTATCCCAAGGATATGATTTCCACTAAACGACTTTGATCGAATACAAGATTTGTACTGACCCACTTCAGTTTGGACTTATCATTCCCAAAAACTGAAACTCTTAGTATTACAGAATGTTCTCAGTGCGTAACTGATCTTAGCACTATCGAATTTAACGATTATTACAAAGTTCTAGTGAGCTCAAATTGTAGCCTTGACTGCTACGAATAAATCAAGTAAGGGTGAGCTAAGATTTTGACAGAGTAACAACAAACTTTGAATAGAGTGATCTGTGAATTTTTTCAGCTGTTCTTCTGTCATATTTATAAGCTTTCCTTCCAATGGTAACTTGAGATATATTTGAATCTTTGTATCCGTTGATTGCCACTTCATCATTCCTTGGGCATTGTTTGCTTCATTTATTGTAATGAGGCGTCTTAATTGCTTTAGCCGAATTGCGTTGTTCTAAGATGTATTGATTGAAGTGCGGCATTTCATATTCAGTTGCAATCTGCTATGTCTCTTTGTCAGTTGAATGTTCTTTCCCGAGACATGTTTAGTTGAAGGAAGCATACGGCTGAATATATCAACTGATCGGTTTCCAACTGATCAGTTTTCTTTATTAGATCTGCTGATTTCAGTTGTTAAGCCCAGTTGCTGAATATAATTGCGCGTATCAGTTGGTTGATCAGTTTGTCAAACTCCAGAATTTAGAGTTTGGTTCATATTTTGTCAAACGCCGGAATTTCGTTTCCAACATACTTTATCTGTATACCAATACAAGCTGCATAGATAAAGTCCTTGAATATACAATAGGTACCATGAGGTCTGCGTCACAACGTAAGATCATGAAACTCATTAGGAAGTGTACCGTATATTCTAAAGAGGTTCCTAGTCGATTCAGCCGCCTAAAACAAAGATAAAGGTCGCTCGAGCTTGAGAATAGCATTTGTGGTGTAATCGCCATGTTTCTTTGGCAAGGGCATGGAGATGTCCATTCACACAGATGAGTGATCATATGATGATGCACTGAACAACCCTCCCTCGGACTGTCCAAATGGTTATCACTTATCGAGTGGAATAGTCCGCAGTTATGGTTATACACCATTAGTCCTTTGACCCGAGACAATGAAGGGGCTATACTTATTAGCACGCACTTTTATCCGTTTACCGACTCCATCTAGGGTCATCAGGTGGCGAGGTTGGGTGTAGTTTTGAAATACGTAGGAGCAAATGCATTGTAGTTGAGGATTCATCGTTCGCCTACGGGTGAAGATATCCTATGTGATCTGATGAGTTAATCGTGCAATGAGTCTCTGGCCAGAGCAAGAAATATGCTTTAGAGAAAGGTGTTTTCCTAGTTGCACATACCATGCCACTATTAGTACTCAAAGATAAATCGCATCGTTATCGAATTCATATGCAACTCTCGATATACCAATGGTTGCAGATTCGATAGAGATATATGTGTTGAAGGTACCGTACTGTACGCTAACCATGACTAAAGGTTCTTGCAGGTACTATCAGTGATACCTAGGGGATCATGGGGCGATGCTACTATACGCTCTTACCATGATCCGATGGGTCCAATAAAAAATGAGTTCTGACATTCTTGATCAAGTTGTTGATGAAAAGAATGGTGCTAACTAGGGTAAGTCCAAATAAGAATAAATGTTATTCTGAATCACATGGAGATGTGGACCCACGTCTAGCTGTATCCCTGAACCATTGAGGGTCACACAAGTATCGGATTCTGTGTTTCCGTTGAGATAGTCAAATTTCAAGTAGTTGGAATTTGACGAATATAGTTTCATGGAAATCAGACAAGAAGCTTATAAAGGAGTTTATGAGCTTATTCCAGAGGATGGAAGAAATGGAAGTTGTCATGATTTCTAAATAAGGAAGGAAAGTGGAATTGCCTGTTTTGTGAATAAGTTCACTAAAACTGGCAGCTGCCAAATATGGTAACTGCCATATTTGGTAAATGAAAATTTTGATCTTCGAAGTTTTCATTATATGAACAAGATTTGTATCCTTGGTACATCGGCGCTTTCGGATCGTCGATCGGGGTTATAATGAGTTCAGAATCATTTTTTTTGTGAATTTGGAATTTACTAATTAAATGATTGTGCAAGTAATGATGACTACTAACATGTACAAATTCCCATAAATATTTTAGAGGAGTCTAGAATTAAATTAACCAATGAGTTAGTTTATAAATTAAATAATGGTTATTTAATTTAATATACATATACATGCATATATTTTATATGGTGATATAAAATATGTGTATATGATATTATTATATCATGTATTATTAAAGGTTAATAAATACATTATATATTAATGGGAGTTTAAATATAATGAAGTTATTAGAGTCCTTGTGCGAGAAAGACTCCTAATTGGATTAAGAGTCTCACTCTATATATACACCACTAGAACTCATAATAATAATAAAAAAAAACAAGTTTTTGCACACAAAAAAAAAACTCTTAAAGACCTTTCTCTCCTCCAATTGAAGTCACGGCCACCCCAAAAGATTTGGAAGAAAATTTGTCAAGAATGTGCAAATTAGATTTGCATAATTATGGATTAAGAAATCATAATTATTTGATTAGGAATCATTAAGTAAAAATTAACAAAATCTTCCCAAATTTTGAGAAAAAAAACTCGGCCAATTCAAAGAGATTTGGGGAAAAATTTCGGCCAAGTGATTCCCTTCCACCACCACGCCGTCGTCGCTGCACCGTCTCCAGATTTTTGAAATTCGGAGGCTACAGTCTCAACGCACAAATCATTTGTGATTTCTAGTACAATCCAATCAAAGAACAAAGTCTCTGATCGTGGACCCAATTAGACGTTCAAATGAGAAGAGCCGTTCGTAGGGATTTACAAGAAGGACTATCTCCGCGTAAAAATCGGAATAGTTTGGAGTCCAAGCGTTAAGAACGCAAAGGTATAATTCTAAACACCCTATGAATGTTTTTAAACACACGACTCCCAAGAAAAAAAATTTTAAACTTCTGCTGCGTCTTGGGTGCAAGAATACGATGTCCCAACAATCTGTTTATCATTACACGATTCATTTCCCTTTCAACGGCATCTAGCCAAAGGGACATCCAACTAGACATATCATTACAGGAAATTCTTCTGAAGCCTTCTGATATAGCAATTCTTTCCAACACCATCTGCTCCTTCATAAGCATCAACTCGTAAAGACCTTCATCAGTGGCAAGGTCTGAAGTATGAATGACATCGAGACGCTTCTTATATTTGATCTCAGTTGCCTTCTGTTTATCAATAGCAACTGATCCATCTTGCTGAATGGTCTGGAGTTCATGTATCTTAGTCCAGGTGGACATGACCCTTTTGAAGACAAAATCTTCAACGTCTCTCTTCCAACTCTCCAAGCGACGAAGCCTTGCAGAAGGATTAGGGTTGTTGGAACTGCTTGGTATATCCATCTGTGCTTAATTGTTATTGTTAATCTCTAATGATGTTGATCTTATCTATAGACAGACTCTAATTGAAGAAATAGATGAAGACGAAGAGACATCAGTCAACAGAATGCTCTTGACTTATTTAGACTGAGATTGTTTTACTCTTTTTTATTAATATGCATTTATTGAGGGAGAATGTTGAATCTAAGATGGTTAATTGATAAGACAATATTCAATTGGTCTTCAACTAAAATGGCTCACTTTTCAACTAATCACTCAGTTACTGACCTAATTGATCTTATCCAAAAATTTAACTGATTATTCGATAAGTATTCCATATTAAGTGATGTGATTGTTTAAATTACACACTTAATTGTTGTCAATCATTGAATAGTAATATGTGGCTTCATGTAGTCTACTAGACATCTATTTACATTTTCACCGCACGTACACATCGTTTTATTCAAATTTATCTTGGACTGACACGTGTCCAAAAATTTGAACAGTCACAAACATAAGTAATTGAACCTGCTCCATTTCAGTTCGCTTACGAGCATTTCAATTCTCAGAGCAAATCAAATACACATAGACTTTCTTTCTCGCAGATATTCAAATTCTCAGCAATGGCAAATCAAGTTCCGACATACATCCTTAACGCAATGGCTATTGACTTTGAATCAGTCCTCTCTGTCAAGGACGAAGCTATCAAAGATGTTTTTCTCAAGCTTGAAGCAACTGGATTGAAGACATTTTTGTGATTATCATCTCAATAAATCTATCCCAAAGAGATTCAGGATCTTTATGCAAATAGCTTTATCTCTGCTGATGGCAAAATCACTACAACCGTCAACATTCAACTACTGATAATTGAAGAAGACTCCTTCAGCAATCTCTTTCAACTGCATTCTGATGGCTTGGCTAATATCTTTGACGTAAAGACTTTTGATGTAGAGGAGATGCAGACGCTTTTATCTGTCGATGGAAGAAAAATCAAAATTTTTTATCCTAAGAAAGAACTGAAGCCAGAGATTCAGTTACTGGCGGACATTGTGGCCAAGGGTTTACTCGCCAAGGCATTCTCATTTGCTGTTTTAACCTTTGAAAAGTTCTAAGTTATGACTGCTATCATGTCTGGACGGATACTGAAGTGGTCATCTATATCTTCAATATACTCAAAAACATGCTTCAGTCCTCCAAACAGTCCAATGGATTTGCTGTGCTACTCAACTACTTGTTAAAGAACAACGGTTTGTTTGGTGACTCTTCTGAAAAGTCATTCAAGTTCAAAATCTTCAATGCCAAGAATGTTCAGCAACCAAAGATCAAGCTGTACATGTCTCCTGAGCAATTTGTCAAAGTGAATAAGGAGTTTGGGACGGAGGCAGCTCCCTAATCAATCAAGAAAATCAAGAATTTAGCTCAGAAAAAGGCAATCAAAAGAAAACCGATTGTCAGTGAGACTGATTCAGAGAAAACTCCATCTCAAAAAGTAATGAAGAAGCCAAGGACTCTTAAAACCAAACCAGCAGCTGTTTTAGGAAATATCCCAGCTGAAAGATTGAGACAAACTGGAGCTGAACAGCCTATCAGCGCCACACCTTTGAGGTCAGTTCCAGTTGAGTCTTCAACTGAGAGTCAGTTACCTCTCCCAACTGTTCCGTCTAAGAATATTATCACTGAATCAGGTGATAAGCAAAGACCAGCTGGAGTCAAAGCTCCATTGATCACCATCACTGGCCCAACTACTCTACCGTTTGTCAGACCAAAAGGGTTGGTAATCTGAGAGAAAATGGATACAACGGTGTCAGGACTAAGTATCTCTCATGTCCTTACTGACCCGAAAGGAAAGGGTAAGATGATAGAAGAGCCCCGACCGACAAACTACGTTCAGACTCATATTGACCTCATATGGAAAGAGCTAAATGAGTTTTCTGAATCGTAGCTCAAAACATACAATGAATGGGTCAAATTCAGGACCAAAGTTTTTTCCAGGCAATTGCAGAAAAAATCAATTATGAAGAAATTCATTGCCTTGGAAACTGTAGTCCTAAGACTAGTCAAACTGCCACAATTGTTCAAGCATTGGAAAGAAGGACGTACTTCTTTGATTTGGTGCGTGCCAAGAAACTAGCACAACTGATCGCTCAGTTATGCCAAAATTATGATCCAACAAGTCCAACTGCATTCAATGATAAAGCAGTTTATGATCAATTGGACATGGATCTACTTTCACTGCAAATGAAGATTAAAAATTGGGAAATGGATCAAGAGTTGACTATTCCAACACATTCCCAAAATCCTTCATCTGGAGAGCAGGCTGAACAATCATTTCAACACCCAGAGCCATCCCAGGAACCAGTTACTAACTTAACTGAGCAAGTAACTACTCCTTCTTCAAAGGTGCTCAACCGTCAATTTCTGTTCTTCAATCTTCTTCTGCAGATCTTCAACTCTACACTGATGCTGAGTTATCACTGGCAAATATCGACGAAATCATACAATCAATTGCCACCGATAGCCAGCTGAATGTTCTAACTAGAGAAGCAATTGAAGAACCGAGCGTAACTGAACAACCAACCTCAGAGGTTGTTTTACAAGAAACTGAAGAACCGGTTCAGTAGCCTACCACGACTAAAAAGGCAGTTCTAGCTGAAACTGAACTGCACTTGGAACCAACTGAAGAAGTGCAAACTAAAGAGCCAACTACAGTATCAGTTGTTAAACAAACTGAAGAGCCTAACAGCTCAACTGTTGTTCCGACTTTCACTGCTCCTCCAGAACTTCAACAGGAACCAATAGCAGAAGATGTTTCAGAAATGGTTTACGTTGTGACTGAATCAATTGATAGGGCCTTGGTAATCTTTAATGAAGAAAACAAGGAGCAAGAACCAGAATACTCTTGAGCTATGTCTCCTGAGATACCAACGACTACTCATACTATGATAGAAGTTCAGTCCAACCTCAACCGTTTAATGTCATCTATTTCTGATATGAAGTCAACCCTATTGCTGCACAATTTAAAGATTGATTCTATAAAAGAGAATACAATGAAGGACCTACAACAAGTTACAAGGGATATCACGTCTTTATTTTTCCAACTTGATCAATTAAGGAAAGACCGAGTGACAGTTCAAGAACATTTCCAGACTCAAGACATGTTCATTGAGTTTTTGGAAACAATAGTAACAAAGAGAATGGATCTTTATCCAGCAAAGTTGATGGGTTTGACAACAAGGGGGAAGAAGAGAAAGAACAGCAGAAGCCATTCACCAAGTCAACTGACTGATCAAGATCAGTTAAAAGATATTCTTATTCAGTTGAAAAGTTCGGCAAATTTTGAAGACTCTTTTATTCTTTCATTTTTTGTATGAATCTGTACATTGAAAGAGTAGTCAATAAAAGTTATTTTATCTATAAAGAATTCAGTTTGATCAGTTCATATACTCCAGATTTTGTCAAACACCTAAAATGGAGAAATTGTTGAAAACTTAATTTCGGAGTTTGACAAACTGAGCGTAAAAAGATTAAACAACTGATCAAGGAAAACAAAGGTAACTGATATTTTCCCGAACTGAAGATCAGTTGAGAACTGATCAGTTACACAACTATCAGTTTATCCTATCAGCTCATCAGCTTTACACGTCTTCGGTGAAAAGGACGTAGCCCAACAATCGACGTATTATACAAAGAGCAGCAGGAGCGCCGAATTTCAGAAATGCTACAGTGTACGACTGTCAGAAAAATGTTGACGTGGCTAACAACAGATATAAAGATTCAAAATACATTCATTGTTACCGTTGGAAGCAAAGCCTATAAATAGCCGAGAAGAGCAGCTGAGAAGAGGTTACCGAGTTATTATTCAAATAAAACCTCTTTACGAGCATTCTGCACATACTCGTTCAAGCTCATCATCAAAAAGGCTCACGCTTGTTATAAACATCAGTAACTTTCAGGCTATACATTGAGCAAAAAGCACAAATCACTTACTATTGTATTATTTGATCTTACAGAGATCAGTTGTGCTAAGAAGTTTCAGATCAGTCGAGTACTGATAAATTGTATTGATACTAAGAGTTTCAGTCTTGGCAATGTTAAGTCCAAACTGAAGTGGGTTTGTACAAATCGTTGTATAGATCAAAGTATTTTAGTGAATATCTTATCTTCAAGATAGAAAGGGGTGACGTAGGAGTGTTTGAAATATCTGAACATCCATAAATCTTATGTCTCTTATTTTCAGTATTATTCTATCTGTCATTCAGTTTATTTCCGCACTTTCATTAGTTAACTGATTGAAATTGACAAACAAGATTCCTGAGTTAAGTTTATCACTAAGCTGACTCATTATTTGAAAAAGGCTGTGAAAATTGTCAAGTTTTTATTCAACTCCCCACTTCTAAACACTTTTTCACCTCCCCACCGATTCTATCATATATGTTTCAAAGCGAGTGACCCATAACATAGTGCGCCTGATCAGACTAAACAACAATAATGGGCTGGCAGGGATGTTCACAACCATATACATAAAATCTCTGGTCATACTTTACCCGGTGGATTGGTCCCTGGTCATATTTTACTGAGGTGGAGAGGTCTCCGGACACGTTCTCCGGCTTCCAAACCCGTTCATATTTGGTCACAAGACAATTAGCATGCCTCAAAAATATAAAATATATTCTTTTGCACGTAGAACATACTTACGTAACATTGAGGGATACGTTGGATCTCGATTGGGCTGTTACTGCACATACTAACATGTTTTCATGCATCTTAAATTCCTTAACTTAATCATGTCAATCGTACTTATTACCAAGTAAGTAAATAACTTATGACTTTCTAGAACACTGGGGACTTGACCAAGATAAACATCACAACAACCCATGACATCGAACCACGGAACAAATCTTGATATGAGTATGAACATTTTCCCAAGCGATGGAAGACACGGACCTCTCTTAAACCATAGTTCAACGTTCCCTAATCAAAATTCGTAACATCTAAACTAACCTTCACTAAGCTTGGACATAATGACGAAATAGTACCTAAATTTGAAGTTCGAAGATACCTGAACCAGTGCCTAGGCGCTGAGGAGCGCTGCAGCGCCTGTCTAGCGCCTATGCGCTACACTCTAGAGCTGCGGAGATGCCCTGTACAAACCAACAGCGCTGCGGCGCTCAAAATGCAGCTCTGTGGCTCTAACCCTGCGTGAACCAAACCCCAAAAATGTCATCTTCTACCCATTTGCTTCCCTATGACTTCTAATGCACTCAAACCTTTACCAACACGAAGCTACACACCAAATGTCATAGAATCACCACACTCGACACACCTACATGCAGAAAATACCGCTCGACGATACCCAACATTTCCTGCAATCAAATTAACTCAAGGAACATATAAAAAATATTTTTAAACATCATAGTTTGAGCAGTCACACGAAAATGATCATAACTCACTTGTTTCTTATAAGAATATTTTGAATTTACTGTCAAATCGAAGGTATCAAAAAGTACTACATTTATATGTTGAAAAGTTTTCCAGAAAGTCGACCGAAAATTCACAGTACTCAAAATGACAAAAGACTTGGTTTTGAGATATAAAATTTTGATCTAAATCGTTTCAAACATTTTTGCTCAAACTTTTTGTACAACAAACACGGTTTTACATACAATACGCATCAAAATACTTACTACGACAAGAACAATGCAGAAATAAAATAATATACATACCTTTGCGTCTAAACGCTCGAAGATAACGAATACCGAAGTTGTGAATCGCGGTGGATGACTGGGAGACGATTGCTGCACGCTTTCTTGCTCGAAAATGAGCGAAAATCTTCATAAGTTTGCAAGGAGAAGGGTGGCTGCTGAAAGAACTCAAGAACCCTAGCTTTTCTTCAAAATAATGAAAACACAAGGTGTGTGTGCAAGTTTGTGCAGCTGATGTGTGTGTGAGTAACGTTTGTGTGTGTGTGAAATTAGGGCTAAACATTGCTTAATTAAATAATTAGGTATAAAATATACTAATATAATTATTTAACTCCACTAAAAGATTTAATAAAATATTTTACAAGGTTGAAAATCTCAACCACTCAACTTAGCATTTTTGAAAAACTTAAAATCTCAAAATCACCTAATAAATTAAATTAGACTTTGAAATGATAAAACTTTCATAAATCATTTAAAATACCAATTTTTTTGGCATGAAATAAAATACCAGATTTTCATAAATCGCCTAAATCGTCACCGGTCTCTTTTTCCGATCTCGTATCGAATATTCGTCTGAAACATAGAACTCAAGAAAACATGTCAATGTATGTGGGGACCCGAGCTCTAACTCAATTATCTTTGGGATTAAGTGGATCTTTGCTAGAAAATGTGGGTCAAAATTTTGCTTTTAATATCAAAAACAGTTGTATAAAATCATACACAAACAACATTCTTTATTTTATTTCAACAAAGGTAAATACATGTCTTATTCCCTTTCCATAATACAAACTAGATTTTACCACAACTACATGTCACATGTAAACATTCTTAGTTCATCTGCTACGCCCGAAATCTCCACGCTAACTCGATCTCTCATCCTCTGCGTGACCCTGATCCTGTCCCACCTGTTGTCATGCACACATACAGACACAACAACAGCCGGATACTGCGGTGAGAACAAATCCCAGTATAAAACATGTATACATGCATATACACAATATAAATCATGAACATACTATCATGAATGAAATCAACAACAATACATCTTATAGTACATGAAACATAATCATAATAAGTCAAGCAATATAAATCAAACTCATACCTTTGACTCAATTCATATCTAATCTAGGGATCTCGGTGTGAATAAGACGTAACAAGTCTCCCACCTACCCTCCCAATCGTGGTGGCGGTACGTCTTATTCCTAAACTTCGGTCCTGTCTGTATCGAATTTCTACAATGGGAGTCAATCTTCTCCTATGCTTCGATACCACCGAACGTCTAGAAACTTGGCAATTCCGCCAATGACTCTCCTATCTTAATGCTTGTATATAAATCAAAACAAAGCACCAGCATAGCAAGGAATATAAATCTAGTATGTGATTTTGGGAAACTCGAATCAATTCTAACTCGAGTTGTATCTCCCCAATCAAACATTGAATTATACCTTCCTCGTCGTAGTCTTTAGAAATGTCGAGGTCTCGATGTCGAAGCTTGTCACAACAAATCTGAAATGACATGTTCAAAATGCATTCTATCAATCTCAACCCAACTCAATACATATACGATCAATATTAATCTCGGTATATTTCGACGGCATAACGGCGAAATCTCGCGATACCGGTCAACTCAATTATCAATAATCAATATCAATAACTCATAATCATCCCAAATATATTCCATCATCTCAAAATCTACATAACTAAACTCAAGACATGCTGGAATTTACACAAAAATCGCATATCATAACCGTTCTTCGATCCGGTTGCGAATAAACGTTCCCAATAATCACAAGAACAAATAATAACAATCAAACTCTGATTTCCCCAATCATCTCAACTTCAAAACATGCTGAATGTATTAATACTTACATCCTTTGAAAACTTATGATGAGAGGAGCAAGAATCTACACTCGGATTGAAAATCAGACGGTCGGATCGCGTGAAATCACAATACGAATCAAATTTGAAGCTTTGAGGATTTCTGAAACTTGTCTCGATGTCTGCTGAAGAAATGAGGAAGAATGAATGAAACTATATATATCACATGCATGGCAAGGGGCAAATGGCTCTTTCTTTGTTCAACACGTCTCGCGCATATGCGCGACCTCAACCGGCGCATATGCGCGAGACCTTCGGTCTCGGCATTTTGGCTGTTCTGCTGCTCGCGCATATGCGCGAGACCTACGGTCTCCGCATAAATCAATTCCAGCAACTCGCGCATATGCGCGTCGCTTCTCACGCATATGCGCGAGGCCTTCGACCTCGGCACATGGAACTCGCGCATATGCGCGCCTCTCTGCCGCGCATGTGCGCAATACCTACGGGATTTCAACTTAGGCTAACTCGTGCATGTCCCATTCTTATCGCGACTTGATCCATCTATAAGCGCTACAAGTCATAATCCTTAATCTCAGATTATCAACATAAAATTCTCGGGCATTACAATTCTCCCCCTCTAAGATATGACTTCGTCCCCGAAATCTCAGGTAATCAATCAAAGCTTGTAAAGGAAGCAATATACTCAAAAGCTAAATAAATACTCACGTCATGAAAATAACTCTGAATATATCTGTTTCATCTCTGATTCTGTCTCCCAGGTCGCTTCTTCAGTACCATGACGACTCTATTGGACTTTCACCAGCGGAATAGTCTTCGTTCTGAGTTGTTTGTCCTTCCGGTCAATAATCTGAATCGGCTGTTCAAAATAACTCAAAGTCTCGTCGAGTTCTGTCTCATCAGGCTGAAGAATATGAGAAGTATCTGGCATATATTTCCGTAGCATCGACACATGAAAGACATCATGTATACCAGATAGAGAAGGAGGAAGAGCAAGTCGATATGCACGATCGCCAATCTTTTCAAGAATTTCGTACGGACCGATATATCTAGGAGACAACTTACCGTGTTTGCCAAATCTGACTACCCCTCTGAAAGGTGATATCTTCAGGAATACTCTGTCTCCCTGTTCAAATACTAACGGTCGACGACGTACATTCGCATACTTGGCTTGTCTATCCTGAGTTGTCTTCATTCTTTTCTGTATCAGTTTTACTTTCTCAGTCATTTCCCGAATCATATCAGGCCCAAGTTCTGGTACCTCAGATACATCATCCCAATACAGAGGAGATCTGCACTTCTTGCCATATAATGCTTCAAACGGTGCCATCTATTTGCTTGTTTGATAGCTGTTATTGTACGAGAATTCACAAAGTGGTAATGAATCTTGCCAACTAATGCCAAAGTCTAGCACTACAGCTCTCAGCATATCCTCCAAGATCTGGATAGTCCGCTCTGACTGTCCGTCTGTCTGGGGATGGTAAGCAGTACTCAGGTGCAATGTCGTACCTAAAGCCTGCTGTAAACTGTGCCAAAAATGTGAAGTGAATCGGGGATCACGATTTGATACGATAGATTTCGGCACACCATGTAATCTAACTACCTCTCTGACATATATCTCTGCCATCTGATCGTGTCTATACGTCATTCTGTATGGAATGAAACATGCGGATTTGGTCAATCTGTCTATCACAACCCAAATCGCATCACAATCCTGGGATGATCGTGGTAATTTCGTAACAAAGTCCATGGAAATGTGATCTCATTTCCATTCAGGAATAGATAAACCCTGAAGTAAACCTCCGAGCTTCTTTCTCTCGGCCTTCAACTGTTGGCAATTCAAACATTTCGACACAAACTCTGCAATGTCTGATTTCATCTTTTTCCACCAAAATTGTGTCTTTAGATCGTTTTACATCTTTCTGCCCCAGGATGAATACTAAACCGACTACAGTGCTCTTCGAATAGAATCTGTTGTTTCAAATCTGAAACATCGGGCACCACAAGGCGGTTATTTACAGACAAAACATGATTACGTACCTGATACTCTGACTGATGTCCTGATCTGACCATCTCAATCGACTTCTGAACATTCTGATCATTTTTCTGTGCTTCTTTTATGCGAACAATCAAATCTGGTTCTAATTGAATCGTAGAAATTCGCAATGGTCTACTCTCTGTGTCAAATAATAATCCAGACAAACAGCAATCCTTAATCAAATTAGAAACACCTATCGTCGATAAGGATAAGGCACTTACCTTTCGACTTAAGGCATCCGCTGCTGCATTAGACTTCCCTGGATAGTACTTAATTTCGCAATCAAAATCTTTCAGTAAATCGAGCCATCTACGCTAACTCATATTCAACTCGAATTGAGAGAACAGATACTTCAGGATTTTATGATCAGAGTAAATTTCAAACTTCTCGCCATAAAGATAATGTCGCCATATCTTCAGTGCAAACACAATAGCCGCCAATTCAAGATCATAAATTGGGTAACGAGTCTCGGGTGGCTTCAACTGTCTTGAGGCATAAGCAATGACATGCCCCCGCTGCATCAGAACACATCCTAATCCGTTATGAGATGCATCACAATATACAATGAAATCACCAGTACCTGAAGGTATCGTCAATACTGGAGCACTGGTTAACCTCTTCTTCAAATCTAAGAAGCTAGACTCACAAGCTTCAGACCACACAAATGGCGCATTCTTTTGTGTCAACTGGGTAATCAGCTTCGCGATACTAGAGAAATCTTTGATGAATCGTCGATAGTACCCGGCTAGACCCATGCAACTGCGTATCTCTGGCACAGAAGTCGGTCTAGGCCAACTGATTACCGCTTCAACTTTACTTGGATCAACAGAAATACCATCTCCAGATATGATATGACCCAAAAAGACAACCTGTCTCAGCCAAAACTCACATTTTGACAGTTTAGCATATAATTTCTCACTTCTCAACGTCTGCAACACAATTCTTAAGTGTTCGGCATGCTCAACCATACTCTTGGAACATACCAAAATATCATCAATAAAAACAATAACAAACTCATCTAGATACTTCTGAAAAACACGATTCATCAGTCCCATAAACACTGCTGGAGCATTCGTTAAACCAAAAGGCATGACAATAAACTCATAATGTCCATACCTGGTTCGGAATGCTGTCTTTGATATGTCGGCATCTCTGACTCGGAGTTGGTGATATCCAGATCACAGATCGATCTTGGAATAGACAGAGGATCCCTGTAACTGATCAAATAAATCATCGATACGAGGCAATGGATATTTGTTCTTTACCGTCGCCTTATTCAGTTGCGGTAATCAATACACAATCTCATCGAACCGTCTTTCTTTCGCACAGATAGCACTGGAGCGCCCCAAGAAGAAACACTCGGTCTGATATATCCTTTGGCTAGAAGATCTTCTAATTGTGTTTTCAGTTCTTTCAATTCAATAGGTGTCATTCTGTACGAAGCTCGGGATATAGGAACAGTACCTGGAATGAGATCGATGCTAAAATCTACCTCTCGAGCTGGAGGTAACCCTGGAATCTCGTCGGGAAATACATCGGTGAACTCGCATACCACTGGCAAATCTGCCAATGCCGGGCTCGATTTTCGTAGATCTACTGAATAGACAAGGAAACCCTCTGCTCTTTTCTGCAACAATCATGTCATTGTCAAAACAGATACTAAGGGAATCCGAGATCTGGAACACTTATCGTAGAATTTCCACTCGTCAGCCATCTCTGGTCTGAATCTGACAATCTTCTGGAAACAATCTACGGTGGCTCGGTACTTGGTTAACATATCGATACCGACAATACAATCAAAATCAGATAACCCAAGCACAATGCAAACTAACTCAATCTCGTGACCCTCAAACTGAAGCATACATTGTCTAACTGAAGTCACTGATATAAGACCACTTCCCAACGGAGAAGAGACATACACTACAGTAGCCAATGACTTGACATGCAATGAGTGTAACAATGCAAAGCGTTCTGATATGAATGTATGAGATGCACCCGTATCTATCAATACATAAGCTGGATAACCGCAAAGAAAACAGTTACCTGCAATCACATCATCTGGTGCATCTTGGGCCTGCTCTTCTGTCAGTGCAAATACTCGAGACTGCTGTCTAGGAGGTGGGCTCACTGTCTGGATACCTCTGGCTCGGGGCTGGGTCTGTGTAGGGGTTGGTTGAAAGGAATGAACAGATGAAGCTTGCTTCTCAGGCTGATTTACGGAACCAGATGCTCCTACACCCTGAGCTTGTTGTATCCCTTTCTGTGGACAAACCCTGGCGAAGTGTCCTTGCTGTCTGCAGATATTGCAACGACCCATGACGCCCTGACACTGTTCAGTGGCATGTCTGCCTCCACAAGAACTACAATACACACATGTATACTTTGTACTCTGGCCAGGACCTCTCTGTCGTGACCCACTGGAGCTCGACGAACTGCCCCCTGATCTCTTGAACTGTTTTCCTTGAGCTTTTAGTTGATCTTTCTTGCCACTAATACTACCACCGCTCTCGAATCAGCGAGGTGTTTGAAAAGAGGGTTGTGGTGGTCTTGGAACTGGAGCAGCATACGATAGTCCTCGTTGCTTAATTAGGCCCGCTTCCGCTCCTTTGGCTCGGTTCAAGGCATCTGCAAAGTTATTCGGTCTGCCGGTGTTTTTCCTATTCATCGATCTGCGCCTGCCTTTATACAGTTAGATACAAAATTATCTATTTTTGAAACAGGAATTAAAGTAGTAGATCTTTTAGCCCCTTATCGCCGTGGGGGAAAAATCGGACTATTTGGGGGAGCTGGGGTTGGTAAAACGGTACTCATTATGGAATTGATTAAAAATATTGCCAAAGCCCACGGGGGCGTATCCGTATTTGGCGGAGTGGGTGAACGTACTCGTGAAGGAAATGATCTTTACATGGAAATGAAAGAATCTGGAGTGATTAATGAAGAAAAGATTGCAGAATCAAAAGTGGCTCTAGTTTATGGCCAGATGAATGAACCGCCGGGAGCTCGTATGAGAGTTGGTTTAACTGCCCTAACGATGGCGGAATATTTCCGAGATGTTAATGAACAAGACGTACTTCTATTTAGCCTTTCCACTTCACTAGTCACATAGTTACAAATCTAAACAAACAATAAACGCGAAATGGAAAACATAGGAAAGAAAAAAGAAAGAAAGACTCCTTTTTGCTTGGGAATGAAATTATGCCCCCAGACACCCTTTACTATGTTCTATGAAAGGGTGATCTGGATTCAAGCCATTGATAAACTGATCTGCAATGGCCTAGTCACTCTCTGCAACGTGAGGAGCAAATCTGACCAATGTCGAGAACTTTGCCACATATTCTTCGATATTCAACTGTCCCTGTCTCAGATTGGCAAATTCAGCACCTTTATCTTTTTTGTATGACACGGGAAAGAAGCGTTGATAAAACTCTGCATTAAAGACTTTCCAAGTGATCTCTGTGCCACGATGCTCCAACGCTCTCTTTGTGGTAAACCACCAATTCTTTGCGACTTCATGCAGTTGATGCCCAATTAACTTCACTCGACGCTCATCAGTGTATTCAAGGGACTCAAATAACATCTCGATGTCATCTAACCAGCTTTCGCAACCAATAGCACTCTCAGTACCTTTCAGTGTCGGCGGTTTGAAGGATTGAAACCGTTTCAGTAGTGTCTCCATCGGTGTTGCAGTAACATCCATAGGATCATTTGAAGTACTACCCTGTTCTGGTGCCGACCTGCTACTGGTTGCAGTACTCGTCGAGGAGGCATATCTAATTATCAAACGGATTAGTACAAAATTTATAAAATCTGTCTCGGTCCTCGTCTGATCATATACCTCTGATCAAGAATCAGTTCTGATTCATTTTGTGCTTAATACATGTCGCAATCAAATCAAATAAACAGGTAGACATGTATTACAACAAGAAACATGCTTTCATATAGGACATATGTAACTCAACATACAATGAATAGCATGCTAACATCACAAAAGCAAGGAAGACGACTCGATCTACCCCGCTCACTCTCTTCTAGTTCAGTCTACAGAATCTATGGCTCTGATACCACCTGTTGTGAGGACCCGGGCTCTAACTCAATTATCTTTGGGATTAAGTGGATCTTTTCTAGAAAATGTGGGTCGAAATTTTGCTTTTAATATCAAAAACAGTTGTATAAAATCATACACAAACAACATTCTTTATTTTATTTCAACAAAGGTAAATACATGTCTTATTCCCTTTCCATAATACAAACTAGAGTTTACCACAACTACATGTCACATGTAAACATTCCTAGTTCATCTGCTACGCCCGAAATCTCCACGCTAACTCGATCTCTCATTCTCTGCGTGACTCTGATCCTGTCCCACCTGTTGTCATGCACACATACAGACACAACAACAGCCGGATACTCCGGTGATAACAAATCCCAGTATAAAACATGTATACATGCATATACACAATATAAATCATGAACATACTATCATGAATGAAATCAACAACAATACATCTTGTAGTACATGAAACATAATCATAATAAGTCAAGCAATATAAATCAAACTCATACCTTTGACTCAATTCATATCTAATCTAGGGATCCCGGTGTGAATAAGACGTAACAAGTCTCCTACCTACCCTCCCAATCGTGGTGGCGGTACGTCTTATTCCTAAACTTCGGTCCTGTTCGGTCCTGTCTGTATCGAATTTCTACAATAGGAGTCAATCTTCTCCTATGCTTCGATACCACCGAACATCTAGAAACTTGGCAAGTCCGCCAATGACTCTCCTATCTTAATGCTTGTATATAAATCAAAACAAAGCACCAGCATAGCAAGAAATATAAATCTAGTATGTGATTTTGGGAAACTCGAATCAATTCTAACTCGAGTTGTATCTCCCCAATCAAACATTGAATTATACCTTCCTCGTCGTAGTCTTTAGAAATGTCGAGGTCTCGATGTCGAAGCTTGTCACAACAAATCTGAAATGACATGTTCAAAATGCATTCTATCAATCTCAACCCAACTCAATACATATACGATCAATATTAATCTAGGTATATTTCGACGGCATAACGGCGAAATCTCGCGATACCGGTCAACTCAATTATCAATAATCAATATCAATAACTCATAATCATCCCAAATATATTCCATCATCTCAAAATCTACATAACTAAACTCAAGACATACTGGAATTTACACAAAAATCGCATATCATAACCGTTCTTCGATCCGGTTGCGAATAAACGTTCCCAATGATCACAAGAACAAATAATAACAATCAAACGCTGATTTCCCCAATCATCTCAACTTCAAAACATGCTGAATGTATTAATACTTACATCCTTTGAAAACTTATGATGAGAGGAACAAGAATCTACACTCGGATTGAAAATCAGACGGTCGGATCGCGTGAAATCACAATACGAATCAAACTTGATGCTTTGAGGATTTCTGAAACTTGTCTCGATGTCTGCTGAAGAAATGAGGAAGAATGAATGAAACTATATATATCACATGCATGGCAAGGGGAAAATGGCTCTTTCTTTGTCAACACGTCTCACGCATATGCGCGACCTCAACCGGCGCATATGCACGAGACCTTCGGTCTAGGCATTTTGGCAGTTCTGCTGCTCGCGCATATGCGCGCACTCTTCTCGCGCATATGCGCGAGACCTACGGTCTCCGTATGAATCAATTCCAACAACTCGCGCATATGCGCGTCGCTTCTCACGCATATGCGCGAGACCTTCGACCTTGGCACATGGAACTCGCGCATATGCGCGCCTCTCTGCCGCGCATGTGCACGATACCTACGGGATTTCGACTTAGGCTAACTCGTGCATGTCCCATTCTGATCGCAACTTGTTCCATCTATAAGCGCTACAAGTCATAATCCTTAATCTCAGATTATCAACATATAATTCTCGGGCATTACAACGTACATCAAATAAACATGTAATAATTTAAAAATAATGCAAATATCATAAATCATGCATCGTAAAAATCATGTTAAAATTAAATAAAGGATTTAGCAATTTAAATAAATGCATGGGTTTTACGTTTACTGATTTTAGGATATACAATTCCTCCCCCACTTAAATAAATTTCGTCCTCGAAATTAAATCTTACTAAACAAGTCCGTGTAGTGACTTTTCATAACTGCTTCGGCCTCCCAAGTGGCCTCCTTCACTGATCGCATGTTTTGAGTTATGAGCTGTTGCAGCTTGCTCCAGATCTATCATATGAAGAAATACCTGTCCAAATTCTAGACAGATAGGAGCGGAGGATTTGCCATATAATTCCTCAACATCGAAACGTGAAACACATTGTGTACTCCAGCCAGATTCGACGGTAGAGCTACAAGATAAGCAAGTGTCCCAACTCTGTCAAGAATTTTGAATGGTCCGATAAATCTTGTACTCAGCTTGCCTCTCTTCCCAAGCCTTGTAACACTCTTCATGGGTGCTATCTTCACGAATACGTGATCTCCTATGGCAAATTCAAGATCTCTTCTTCTCTTGTCAGCATAACTCTTAGGCGACTCTGGGCAGTCTTCATCCTGTCATGGTCTTGACCACCATATCTGCAGTCTGCTGAACGATCTCTGGGCCAAGTTCTGATCTCTCACCGACTTCATCCCAATGAATCGGCGATCTAAACTTCCTTACATATAGTGCTTCATAGGGAGCCATACCTATAGATGATTGGAAACTGTTTTTGTAGATGAACTCCACCATAGGTACACTACAAGAAAAAAGACATACGACAACGGTGAAAAACCGTTGTCGTATGTCCAGAAAAACCATTGTTAAAGCCCCTATGGTTAAAGGGTTCGCTCAAAGACAACGATTTTTCACCGTTGTTGTAGCTACAATTTGTGACGGTTTTTCAAAAACCGTCGCAAATATATTAGCGACTGATTTATGAAAAAACCGTCGCTAATTAGCGACGAAAATCATGAAAAAATCGTCGCTAATTACAACCGTCGCTAATTACAACCGTCGCTAAAATTAGCGATAGTTTCTTCATGTTTTTCATCGCTAATCAGCGACGATTTTTGTAGCATTTTCGTCGCTAATTTTTTTCGTAAAATAAAAAATATTACTTGTAATAATTTAGCAAATCTAAAAAAACTTAACTATGCTAACAATATTCAAAAACTTAATTAACACTTAAAAATGTATAAAAAATTGAAGCTAAAAAATTTATCCTAAATCGAAACTAAAATCGTGTAAGAGAGAAAAATTTTAAGTGTTGTGAAGTGGTGTGGCGGAAAATGGACCGAAAACATTGATATTTATAGACAATTTGTGACGGTTTCTGGTTAAACAGTCGCTATTAGCGACGTTTATTTATTAAATCGTCACAAATTTAAAAATAGCGACGGTTTTGCTAGAAACAGTCGCAAAATATAGCGACGGTTTTGCTAAATCCGTCCATAAATTTAGTGACGGTTTAAACCAAACCGTCGTAATTTAAAACTAGCGACGGTTTTAAGGTTAACCGTCGCTAAAGGTAGTGACGGTTTAATAAAAAAACGTCACTATTTTAAATTAGCTAAATTTAGCGACGGATTTAGCAAAACCGTCGCTAAATATAGCAATGGTTCATTGTTGTTTGTCCAAAAAACACGCTAATCGACAACGGTTTTCTAAAACTGTTGTCGAATGTCCAAAAAAACACGCTTATAAACCGTTGTCGTAACCCATATAAGACAACAGTTTTAAGAAAAACTGTTGTCTTTAGCAACCAAAAAACATGCCCATAGACAATGGTTTGCTAAAACCGTTGTCGTTGACCCATAAAAGACAACATTTTTTAAACTATAACCCAAATAGCATTAGATCCCCTGACTGACCTCAGCAATCCAACAACAAGATCCATGGTGATATCCTCCCATTTCCACTTTGGAATAGGGAGTGGCTTAAACATCCATGCTGGCCTCTGGTGCTCTGCTTTCACTTGCTGACAAGTGAGGCACACAGATAAAAAGCGTCGAATGTCACGCTTCATCCCTAGCCACCAATATAGCATCTATAGGTCCTTGTACATCTGGGTACCCCTTGGATGGATGGAATACGGATATGTATGTGCCTCTGTTAAAATATCCTCTCTAATCGAATCAACACTAGGCACCCACATCCTTCCTCTGTACTTCACAATACCATAAGACACTTCGTACAGTACGCTACCCTTGGCTTCATCCTTCAGACTCCATTTCTATAACTGTTCATCCGAAGGTTTACGTTCACGGATTCGGTCTATCAAAGAAGACTGGACTGTCAAATTAGACAGTTTGTGAGCTCTGCCCTTAGGGTAAACTTCTAGGCCAAGACTCTGAATCTCTGACTGAAGAGATCTCTACGCTGACAGCTGTGTTACGACTGCTACTTTCCTGCTCAAAGCATTTGTCACAACATTAACTTTCCCTGAATGATAGTTAATTTCACAATCTTAGTCTTTTACTAACTCCAACCATCGTCTTTGTCTCATATTCAGTTCTTTCTACGTGAAGAAGTACTTGATACTCTTGTGATCAGTGAATATCTTGAATTTCTCGCCGAACAAATAATGTCTCCATATCTTCAACGCAAAGACAAAGACAGCTAACTCGAGATCATGAGTCGGGTAGTTTTTCTCATGCACCTTCAACTGTTTGGAGGCATAAGCTATAACCCGATCACGCTGCATTAATACTGCGCCTAAACCGAGCTTAGATGCATCGGTGTACAACACAAAATTTCCTTGCCCTGACGGCATGGCTAAAACTGGTGTTGTGATAAGAGCTTGCTTCAAAGTATCGAAGCTCTTCTGGCATTCATCACTCCATAAAAATTTAGCATTTTTCTTAGTTAATGAAATGAGTGGCACTGCAATCGAGGAAAACCCCTGAATAAATTTCCTATAGTAGCCTACCAAACCTAGGAAACTACAGATTTCTGACGCGTTATTCGGCTCAACCCATTCTCTCACTGCTGTCACTTTAGTTGGATCCACCTCAATGCCACTGCTAGATATGATATGTCCCAAAAATGCTACCTTCTCCAACCAGAATTCACACTTACTGAATTTTGCAAACAACTTGTGACTCTGCAAGACTTACAAAACTTTACCGAAATGCTGACTCTGCTCCTCATGGCTCTTCAAGTATATAAGAATATCGTCAATGAATACAATGACGAACAGATCTAGGTAGGGCTGAAATACTCGATTCATTATGTCCATAAAAATCGCTGGAGCATTCGTCAGTCCGAATGACATCACTAAGAATTCGTAATGCCCATATCTGGTTCTTAAGACTGTCTTGTGAACGTCTGCACCCTTTCCTTCAGTTGATGATACCCAGAATGTAGATCTATCTTAGAGAACATTGTAACTCCCTGCAACT
Organism: Primulina huaijiensis; assembly: GCF_012295235.1. Classification (NCBI taxonomy): domain Eukaryota; kingdom Viridiplantae; phylum Streptophyta; class Magnoliopsida; order Lamiales; family Gesneriaceae; genus Primulina; species Primulina huaijiensis. The sequence goes on from NC_133318.1 coordinate 12,094,867, forward strand.
GATCGAATAAGTCCTCGATCCTTGGTAATTGGTATTTGTTCTTGATCGTTACCTTGTTTAGTTCTCGGTAATCGATACACAACCTCATGCTTCCATCTTTCTTCTTCACGAAGAGCATGGGTGCACCCCATGGTGAGAAACTAGGGCAGATGAATTATTTTTATAGGAGCTCATGAATTTGTTGTTTAAGCTCTAACATTTCTGCTGGAGCCAACTGGTATGGTGCCTTAGATATTGACACAGTGCTTGACATAAGGTCAATGGCAAACTCCACCTCTCTCTCTGGTGGAAGGCTTGTGACATCGTATGGGAAAACGTCAGGAAAATCTCTGAACTCTGGCACATCAGATATCAATGAGGTGGGTGCGTCAGGTGTTTAAATAATACTGGCTAAAAATGCCTGACACCCTTTATGTATAAGTTTTCTTGCCTGCATGCAAGAGATCATGTGAGGGAAACTCTTCCACCTGTCTGGCTCAAGAAGAAATTTCTCCATGCCCAACGGTCTTACCAACACCGATCTTCGCTGAAATTCAATTAGAACTATGTTCTTCATCAGCCAGTCCATCCCTAAGATAACGTCAAACTCTGGCATTGGCAACACAATTAGATCGGCGTAAACCAGGTGGCCCTGCAGTTCAAGATCAATATCTCGGACCACGCTAGTAGCTAGTAACTCCTCCCCTGATAGGACTGTCACAGAGTAGTTCACGTCGAGTCCAATGGACTTGACGCCCAAATAATTAGCGAATGTCTCTGAGATAAAAGAGTGAGTGGCTCCGGAATCTAAAAAGGCTTTCGTGGCTACTCTCTTAATGAAGATATTTACTGAAGTACGTTAGCACAACACATAAACTTATACCCCAAAATCCTAATCTTAACCTCAAGCATAGTTGGAAAGCCCTAACCCAAGTCTCAAAATACGAAAACAACATATTAATATTCCCAAGTAAAATTCGAAGCATGCATGTAACGCCCCGAAAATTAAAAGGTCCACGCGAACCACATGCATTTGAGTTATTAAATTCTTAGTGTATTTTAATTAAATCTTTTAATTACATGAATTAATTATGTAGTGCATATTTGAATGTTTAAAATATATTTTTCTACCTGGTTGAATTAAAATGTATTTTTAAAGGTTATTCGAGTTGCGATCGAGGAACAAATACCGAGAGCTGAAAAATAGAAAATGTTTTTATTAAACAATTGTTTTTAATTATTTAAATTAAGGGTGATGCTTTTTCTTATTTTTGAAAATATGGCGTTTTGAGATGATTTTATACGCCGGGACGTAAATTTTATCGGTGTTGGTTTTTCAACAAAAACTTAAACGTATTAGCAATCCGGCTAATAAATTCATAAACTTTCCTAAACAAATTTATTTTTAAAATACTAATTAAGCACTAATGAGCCTAAATTACCACTTAATAGGCCTAAGCCTAATTAGTGATTAATTAGCTATAAAATATATTAAAACCCCACCCTAAACCCATAATTCCCACGCCCCACACCCCACAAATATTAAAACTCTCCTCTATACATAAACACACGGCACACACATCTAAAGTTGAAGGAAAAAGTATCAAGTTTGATAGAGTTTTCAAGCCGTCGCTTTCTCGTCGCCGTTCTTCACAATCGTCAATGGTTTTTCGTGCGTTAAATACGCAAAGGCACACCATAATTCTCCATTTACTCATCCATCACACCATAGTAATTACTTAATTGTCTTTTTCATGAAAAACAAGTTGCATCATGTTATATTTTCGGATTTGCATCATAGGTGATTTTTAAGGCTTGTGTTTTCATCTAAAAACTTGTTTATTATGTGGTTTAGGGGCTGCCATGAATTAGGATATGAATAAGCATGTATTTACATAAGTTTAAAGGCCTAGAACACACACACAAAAGAAGCAAACCAGAAACATGCAAGCTGGACAGAAATATGGTGTTTAAGGGTCAAGGAGATCAGTTAAGGGAGAAACTTGGGGTGTGGCTCAGCTCGGCTAGGGCCAGGGCTAGCTAAGGTCATGGGTGGGTCAAAAAAAGAGTCCTAGCCATGCTAGGACTCAAGACAAGAGGCTAGGAAGGAGTCTTAGCAACCCGTGAGTGTCAAGGAAAAGGCGTAGATGTGCAGCAGCTTGTGCAGGAGAGATGGCTCGGTCTGAGGGCTCTGGGCTAGGCTAGGTCAACTCTTTAGGGTCCTAGGATGATCCTAGTTTGGGTGGTTTAGGGTCTTGTTGTCTGGATAGAAGGATGGAACCAGAAACTTGTGCTGTACAGAAGTGGGTCTCATGGAAGGCTGTAGGTGTTCGGTCTTAGGGTGTCAGTCAGGGGCTGGACCAGGGCTCTTGGCTACGGTTAGGGACATGTATTAGGGTCCTAGGATGAGTCTTAAGGGGCTGGTTCAAGTGCTGGCTCGATGGTTAAGCGGCTAAGGAAGAAAACTTAGAGTCCTATCCAAGTAGGAGTCTCGGCCATGGCTCGCAGCTGCTGTTGTGGCTTTGGCTCGAGCAAATTGGGAAATGGCTCGGTGGGTTTGTTAGTGTGTCAAAAAACGAGATTTAAGAACTTAAAGTGGAACCATGAGTCCACGGGGGTGGTTCATGGCTCACAAGGGTAGGATAAATCATAAAAATGATATGTTTAAAATTTGGGATCAAAATAACGAGTTTTGGATTTATCCGGGATTTAATCGACGCACGAAACGCTAATTAACGAATTAATTGAAAAGCCTAGTTTTATGCGGAATAAAATTATGGAAAATTATATTAAAGCTCAAATAGTTATTAAAAGTCTAAGTTTTTAATTTGGGAATTTTATATTGAAGTTTGGTTTAATTTGAGATTAAAATGTATTAATACGTCATATTTAAAGATTAAATCAAAAGTCATCAATTTAAATCAAATAAAAATTTGAGAAAATTCACGTACATTTAAATAATTAATTAGGACTTGTTAGAGAAAATGAAATTAAGAAAAAGTCAAAAACGTGAAATTTTACGTCTAGTGGTAAAACGGTCTTTTTACACCTAGAAATTAGTAAATGTCATGGCAGTCTTGTGAATGCTGTTTTATGTGCTAATATGATTATTTTCAATTTTTATGGATGTTTATGGAATTTTATACGTCAAAATGTTTATTTTAAATGTTTATGATTTAATATGTCAAAATGTTATTTTTAAATGTCTTGATGTTAAAATGTTATTTTAAATATTTATGGATTTTTAATATGTTAAAATGTTATTTTAAAACTTTTATGGCTTCCTATGATTTTTACATGTTAAAACGCTTATTTTAAATGTTTACGGATTTTTATGATTTGATATGGACATTTAGAAGACATGTTATATGCTTGGTTTCAAAATAAAACGATATTATTATGCATGTTTTTATTAAGTGATGGAAATACGATATGTTGAAGAGAGTGAAGGGATTGTGACTAAATACGTTGATATGTTGGAAATGTCGTGAGGGTTGTGGTCCCAATTGGAGCCCGATGATCGTGTTTCCTTGCATTGAAATCTAAGTTTTCTAATCATGCAACATATCCTTATTCATTTTAGCAATTTTAAACATATAAATCATATATTTCCATATAGCTTATTAAACATGTGACATAAACATATATTTCATGAAATCAAACAGGTAACAACATATAAACCATAAAAAAATGTAAACTTACAAATTTCAGGCTTGACGACTGAGATTCCCTGCGCTGAAGGTGGCACAACTCTTTACAGAACCATTACTCTGATACCAACTGAAATGTCAACTACTCGTTTTGCTTAAAAAGTACTAAAAGTTTTTTTTTTTAAATCTCACTCATTCGGCCAAATACATACACATGCATAATAATATTTTTGACACCAATTTAAAATAAAGCAACCAACTAATATTGGAAAATCAAAGGAAATATCTCAAAGCATAAAATCATCCAATATTTTACCAAACCGAAAAAAGCAATAATTTGAAAAGTGTAGCTCATACTATCAACCTCTCAAAACCACTCAAAGTATAAATAAATAGTCGTAAAATCTATAACATAAATCATAAACTTAAATCAAAAGTCCGAAAAAATAGAAGCTCTTGTCTTCGGGTTATGTGCACCGTCAGTCCAGCAAAGTCAACCATCAAGCTCCAACATCATAATTATCATATATCACCTGCATCGATCACACCTAGTGAGTCTAAAGACTCAACACACCATAATCTTGATAACAACATAATACGTATACAGATCACATACAACAGTGAAAAATACTTGTACTTAAAAAATATTGTTTAATGAAGATGCATAAACTTTAAACAAAAACATTTTTATAACTTTGATTCAACTTTAAACATAAATATTTTCAAAACATTTTCATATCACCATAAACATATTCATATTCATCGTATCCATATTCATATCAACATATTTGTATTCATATTCATATTCGTTTCCATTTTCGTTGAATTCAAATCGTTGATGGTGACTCGTATTTGTATTAGTATCACGTATTCGTATTGGGCGATGGATCCATCTACATGTAACCACAGTACTGGGCCGGAGGGGACATCAGCGACACTCTCACCCGTCAACTGAGCCTTGGCCTATGTATTAACATATCATCGTATTCGTATCAATGGAAATACGATCGTCGGGCTCCCACTGGGACCTTAAACCTCACGATATCATCAACATATCTTCGTATTAGTCACAATTACTTTACTTCCTTCAACGTTCCGTATTTTTTTCACTTTATAAAAATTAAACATGCATATAACGCTTTTTCTTTTAAACCAAGCATGCAACATATCTTTTAAATGTCCATATTAAATCATAAAAATCCATAAACAATTAAAATAAACATATTAGCATATAAAACAGCATTCAGGACACTGCCATGACGTCTACTATTTTATAGGTGTAAAATGATCGTTTTACCCCTAGGCGTAAAAATCCTCGAATTTGACTTTTTCTTAATTCCATTGACTCTAACATGTCCCAAATAATTATTTAAGCTTAAATTAATTTTCTCATAATTTTATTTAGCTTAAATACTAGACTTTTGAATTAATATTTAATTATTCGTTTTAAATACGTTTTAATCTCGATTAATTCTAACTTCAATATAAAATTCCTAAATTCAAAACTTAGACCTTTTATATTATTTTAGCCCCCGCGAACCATGACTCGACCCCCGTGAGCCATGTTTCGAATTTATTTCTAAAAAAAGAAAACCATAAACTCTCGAATCAACCCACCTTGAGCAATCTTGATTTTTCATCGAGCCAAGCTCGAGCCGGCCTGAGCCAACCCTTCCCTAGACCCTATTGGACCTTAAGAACCAAAGGAACTTGACCCTAGCCCCAAAACCAAACCACAAAACCGGATGCAAGAAGTGGCCGAGAACTCTCCTAATGCATGGACTCTTAGATCAACGCCAAGGATCTAGCCGACTGCACCAGCCTCGGACCCTAACCCTTAAGCACCCTCCTATTACCCTGACCACTTGACCTAGCACACAAGCACACAGCATGGCTCATTCTCTCGGGTTGGAGTCCTAGCTTGCTGGGAAGGAAAGACTCCTTCCCAGCCCTTGTGCTCGAGTCCTAGCATGGCTAGGACTCTCTCCTTGACTCAATCATGGCCCTAGCCCAGCCCTGTCCCAGCCGAACCCATGCAAAGCCACCATGTCCAAAAACCGAGCCCTAAGATCATCAACCACAAGTTTCGGTTTCCAGCTTGCTTGTTTCGTGTGGTGCAACGTTTTGGTTGTGTTCTAGGACTCTAAACTCGTGTAAATACATCCTTGATCATATACTAACCATGGCAGCCCCTTTAACAACATAATTAACAAGTTATTGGATGAAAAATCAAGAGTTCAAAACATGTATGTGCATAGTTGCAAAAATAATATGTTGTGTGCCTTGTTTTCTTTCAAATCATGCTTAAACATATACTATGGTGTGATAGATGTTTGAAGAAAAGAATATGGCATGCCTTTGCGTATTTTACGCATGATGAAACGTTGACGATTTGGAATAACGGCGACGAACGACCTTGGCTTGATTTTCCCTTGAAGAATTCGAACTTTTCTCTTGAATTTGATGTGTGTGCCATGTGATTTGAGTTGAGATAAGAGTTGGTGTGTATTAGGAGAGTAGGGCGTGAGTTTTAGGGATTATGCGGTGGGGTTTAGCTTAATTATACTTATTAAATTTTGTGTGCAAGATTAGGGCCCATTAGTAGGGTATAATAGGCTCATTAAGCCCAAATGTGCATATTTAAAATATTTTGTTTGATAAAGTTTGTGAATTTATTAGCCGGGTTGTCAATACGTTCGTATTTTTGTTGAAAATACAACAACGATAAAAAAAATTACGTCTCGGCGTATAAAATAACATCAAAACTCCTTAATATCAAAAATAAAAAAAATATCAATCATATTTTAAATAACAATTATTTAATAAAAATATTTTTCATTTTTTTCAGTCGACGGTCTCCGTTCCTCGATCGCAACATGAATAACCCTTAAAAATATATTTTAATGCATATAAGTAGAAAACTACTAAAACATCATATAAACATGTCACATAATCCATTTAGCAATTAAAATCAATTAATTAACCATTTTTTATAATCTCTATATTTGCATGCAGTTGGTTTACGTCGTCTTAATTTTGGACCTTACACCATGTGCTGACGGTTGCACTTCGGGCACACTGGATACTCAGGCTTCTGAGGAGCCTTCTTTTGTGGCATAGGACCTTTGCCTTTCGGCGGTCTTGCGAACAACCTCTTTCCCTACTGTCCCTGGAAAGGCCTCTTAAACTGCGCCTGCTGCTGAGGTGCCTGGTAAGCCTCTTGCCCTGTTTGCCATTATCAATATCCCTCTGGTCCTGCTCTTCCACCAAGGCTCTCGACATGGCAATAGCATAAGTGGTAGGACCAGCAACTATAACATCACGGCGCAAGATCGGCCGTAATCCATCAATGAAATGCCTCAGCTTTTCTATGGCATCATTCGCAATTAGGGCACGAAGTGACATTGTAACGTCTACTCATTTTAAAAGTGCGGAAATAAATTTTTTTAAAAAAACTCACATTTTCAAAATGACATTTAAAATAATCGTAATTATTTTACAATAAAAATAGTGCAGTTTAAAGATAACCAAAATCATCCCAGATCAACGTAAAAATGAACGAGTAAAAATCGTAAAATCATCAACGTATGAAAATATTCATCTCCTCCCAAATCTCATAAATAAAAATGCGGAAAACATGTGGTCCTCGAGTCGTGTCACTACACCAGGTTTGCCTACTCAGAGTTCGGCACATCCAGTCCCCTCATCCTCATGCTCACCTGCATCACACATGTCTAGTGAGTCTAAAGACTCAATTCACCTGTACCAGGAATAACAAGTACATATACATGGCACACAACAGTGAAAAATATCACACTCAACATATATTTTATGAACTTGAAAGCATAAAGTAAACGTGTAGTGTAAAATCATATCATGTCAAATCATGTCATCTCGTGTCATCATATACGTATACATTTTCATTTAGTTGAATTCAGTTCATTAGTTGTGACTTTCGTATCAGCTCTATCGATGGATCCATCTACGTATAACCACGGTATCGGGCGATGGGGACATCAGCGATAGCATTACCCGTCCACTGAGCCTTGGCCTCAGCTCATCATATATCATGTCATCATATACATATACGTCAGTCGCAACCAATTCTCATCCTTCAAAAATCATCATATTCACCACTTAATAAAAACATGGATATACGCAACTTTTTCCTTAAAAACAAGCATGCACTGTATTTATCATAGTTTCTTAAAAATTGTAAACATGATGCATAAACATTTAAAACATGATAAAATGAGCTCAGGGCCCTGCCAAAACAAAAATCTCAACGAAAACAAAAATCTCACCCCGGGTGCAAAATGACCATTTTGCCCCCGGAAATCCAAAAATTACTGTTTTATCCCTGGACCTCTAAAATTGACCCGAAACTTACCAAACTCCTTAAAATGTTCCAAAACACATTTATAAGCATTCTTATATGTAAACTCGAGTCCATTTCATAACTTAACCGATTCGTTTTAAAAACTTGGACCGGGGTTCCGGTTTTAACCCGAATCGACTCGAAACTTAACCAAAACTTTCCCAACTTTTTACCACGCCTAATAAACACTTAAAAGGCTCTAAAACTCAAAAATTCAGACCCCTAAACTCACGAACACCAACCTCCACGGCTGCTGGAAAAATCTGATATTTCCCTTCTCAAACCCGCAAGGCACCACTCACACCCTAGCACCCCTCGACTCGCACCAGCTCACACCAGCCTCGAACCAAGCCCTCTAGGACCTAGACCAGACCCTAAGGGACCTACTGAACCCACGCTACTAGCCCCATGCAGCCTACACGATGGAAACGAGCAACTAGAACCCGAAGCCCCCACATCCGAGCCCTTCTCTTCCCCGCACACGATCTACTAACTCAGGCGGTTCCAGCACGTGCCAAGCGCTTCCAAGCCTTGTCTCAGACCCACCAGGGTCTGGTCTAAGGCTCTTCCAGGTCCCTGCGTTTCTAGAAGACCCGTGCACGCTGCTATCCCAAGAACCGAGCCACCCCAATGAAACATTACTCTCGGCCCGTCGACCTACAGTTCCCAGCACGATTTCTAATTCTCAATACAACATCTTGTCACCATGTTCAGTTTCTTACCATTCAAGAACTGCAGCCCCTTGCACATCATATAAGAAAATGTGAGTAGGTGATAAAAAATGAAAGATATGCAACACAAAAGCGTTCGATCTCTATGCAAGGTGATGGATCGGTATTTTCACGCACAAAGATACATATAACAGCAGATATACAATGCGTGTGATGCAAAAATAATAGTACGGGGTGTGCCTTGATGATTTCTACGCAAGAACGATGAAGAACGAACGTCGGGAGAGCGCCGGAGAATTTTCTTTTGCAAGAAAAAGTGAATGCCGAGGCTCCTTGAGGTTGCTGCTGCCAAAAACCGAGGAGAATTGTCTGAAATGGAGGGGTGTTGGCTGGTGGGGTGTGTAATAATAGGTTTAGGGTTAATTAGGTGTTAATATATAGATTAAGATTTAGCAAATGGGCCCCAATTGTTATTTAAAAGTTTAAAAAAGGAGTTTCAAATCCAATAAGCTTAAAAGTAGGCCCATTAAATCTAAACACACTCTCGAAAATTATTTCGTGTTGGAAAGTTTTTGAAAATAATAGCCGAAACCTCAAAATATCCCCCGATTTGATAAAATTTACGTACCGTTAAAAATTATGCTCTGACGGGTAAAAATACCCAACAAAGACCTTTTCTTAAAAAATACCTTTAAAACACCTTATAATAATTAAATAAAACTAATCATGTAATAAAAATAATTTTCCTAATAATTCTCCGGTCTCCGTTTCTCGTTCGAGCGCGAAATGCATCTAGAAACCCTTAAGCATGAACTTTTAAAATTTCATGAAATAAATTCTACCATGCAATAATTATGAATAAAATGCACAAAAATAATTAAATCCATAATTTAAATAAAATCCTAGATTGTATGCATTCAGTTTACGTGAATTAAATTCCTTGACCTTACAGACATCCCCTCTCAAACTTCTTTACGAACTCTGCAACGCTGCTGTCTCCTTGTCACAATGTCATAAACTCCCTGGTCAGGCGGGAGCGTACTTCCTCTGTGAAGTACTTGGAGTAGAAGACCTCCTTAAAACCAATCCCAATATATAGTCTGCAAGTTCACTGACACAGACGCGCTCTCCCACTACAATCTAGTGTCCCCTATCAAAAGAAAAGTGGCACACCTGACTCTGTCTGCATCCTGCAGCTCCATAAAAGTGAAAATCACCAAGATGGACTTAGTCCATCCCTCAGCTATCATCGGGTCAGTAGTCCCCGAGAACTCTTTTGGGTCCATCCTCCTGAACATTTCGTACACTGCCTCTGGTCTGGGACTCACCCCCATATCTACTCCAGCATTGGTCCCCGCAAACTGCGCGAAAAAATGAGTCATCCTTACAAGCATCTCTGCTTGCATATCTGGTGGTGGCGAGGAGGAGTGGCCCTCTCCTCATCCCGAGCCTCTCTGTCCTCTTCGCCTTCTCCTCGTTCAATCATACGTCTATGAGGCATACTTTTCCAACATTTACCAAACACGTAAACTAACATGCATGAATGCAAGAACGTAATAGCCATATCATAAGATGCATGTAAATAGAATTTAAACATGTACATGCTGAAATCATGACTTTGATGCTTACTACATGAAAAAATTTTAAAACTTTAAAACTTACAGACTTGAGGCGTGACTTCGTGAGTTTCTCGAAATCGACAGTAGGCATAACCCTTTACAAGAACACCGCTCTGATACAAACTGTAACATACCGTACTTTTAAACATACTTAAAATTTGAGAAAAATAAAATTTTTTTCTTAAATAATTAACAATCTCTCAAAATACACCTGAAAATAAAATGCTTGATCAAATATTTGAAATGTGAACGAACTTGCAACAAATACTTGTTTAAAACAACATAAAGTAATTCGTTAAAATCAGAATAAGTAAGTTCAACATGCATAAAATTTCTTAAAAACTTAAGCGGTCCTCGGGTTAGTCCTCCGCCCAGTCCGAGCCATCTCGCTGGTCTCCGCCTCTCGTCTCTTCAAACTCGACCTCACCTGTATTGATCAAGTCTAGTGAGTCTAAAGACTCAACATGTATAAATCGAGAATAACAAGTATTACGTAATAAATCCACATGCATTATAAAGTAGTCTATACATACTTAAAATCTAAACCTACTTACATCACCATAGACGTGCCATCATTTCATAAACGTGCTTGCACCATATACATACTTAAACATACAAAATCATCATCATTTTGCATAGAGATATGTTTCAAAGCGAGTGACACATAACATATTGTGCCTGATCAGACTAAACCAAAGTACTGGACTGGCAGGGATTTCCACTACCACATACATAAGATCTCCGGTCATACTTTATCGAGTGGATTGGTCCATGGTCATACTTTACCACTTTTCAATCCTGATCAAAACCCGGTCATACTTTACCGGGGTGAAGAGGTCTCCGGACACGTTCTTCGGCTTCCAAACTTGTTCATATTTGGTCACAAGACAATTAGCATACCTTAAAAACATAAAATATTTTCTTTTGCACATCGAACATACTTACGTAACGTTGAGAGATTCGTTGGATCTCGTTTGGGCTATTTCTGCACATACTAACACGTTTTCATGCATCTTAAATTCCATAACTTAATCATGCCAATCGTACTTATTACCAAGTAAGTAAATAACTTAAGACTTTCTAGAACACTCGGGACTTGGCCAAGATAAACATCACAACAACCCATGACATCGAACCCCGGAACAAATCCTGATATGAGTATGAACATTTTCCCAAGCGATGGAAGACACGGACCTCGCTTAAACCATAGTTCAATGTTCCCTAATCAAACTTCGTAACATCTAAACTAACCTTCACTAAGCTTGGAAATAACGACGTAATAGTATCCAAAGGAAGCAATATCACCTAAACTTGAAGCTCGAAGATACCTGAACCAGCGCCTAGGCGCTGAAGAGTAGCGCTGCAGCGCCTGTCTAGCGCCTAGGCGCTACTCTCCAGTGTAGCGGCGCTCCAAATGCAGTGTTGCGGCGCTAACCCTGCACGAACCAAACCCAAAAAATTTCATCTTCTACCCATTTGCTTCCCTATGACTACTAATGCACTCACACCTTTACCGACCCGAAGCTACACACCAAATGACATAGAATAACCACACTCAAGGAACATGAATAACATATTTTTAAACATCACAGTTTGAACAGTCACACGAAAATGATCATAACTCACTCGTTTGTTATCAGAAAATTTTGAATTTATTGTCAAATCGAATGTATCAAAAATTAATACGTTGAAAGTTTTTCTAGAAAGTCGACCGAAAGATCACAGTACTCGAAATTACAACAGATTCTGTTTTGAGATCTAAAATTTTGATCCAAAATCGTTTCAAACATTTTTGCTCAAACTTTTTGTACAACAAACATGGATTTTTACATACAATACGCATCAAAATACTTACTACGACAAGATCGATGCAGAATTAAAAAAATATACATACCTTTGCGTCTAAACACTCAAAGATACCGAATACCGGCGCGGTGGATCGCGGGGATAACCGGGAGATGATTACTGCACGCTTTCTTGCTCGAAAATGCGTGAAAATATTCAGAAGTTTGCAAGGGGAAGGGAGGCTCCTGAAAGAACTCAAGAACCCTAGCTATTCTTCAAAATAATGAAAACACAAGGTGTGTGTGCAATTATGTGCAGCCTGTGTGTGTGTGTGAGAGTAATGTGTGTGTGTGTGTGAAATTAATTAGGGGCTAAACATTGCTTAATTAAATAAATAGGTATAAAATATACTAATCTAATTATTTAACCCCACTAAAAGATTTAATAAAATAATTTACAAGGTTGAAAATCAACACCACTCAACTCAGTATTTTTGAAAAACTTAAAATCTCAAAATCACTTAATAAATTAAATTAGACTTTGAAATGATAAAACTTTCATAAATCATTTAAAATATCAATTTTCTTGGCATGAAATAAAATACCACATTTTCATAAATCGCCTAAATTGTCACCGGTTTTTTTTCCAATCTCGCATCGAATATTCGCCTGAAACATAAAACTCAAGAAAATATTTTAATTTACATCAAATAAACATGTAATAATTTAAAAATAATGCAAAGATCATAAATCATGCAGCGTAAATATCATGTTAAAATTAAATAAATGATTTAACAATTTAAATAAACGCATGAATTTTACGTGTATTGATTTTATGCTCTACATTGGCCATGTTGCACCATTATAAGAATAAAATTAAGTGCAAAGCTTTCTTAACTATGTTGTTAGACTCAGCCGCCCCACGGTAGTTTGACAAGCTCAAACCGCAGAGCATACATTCTTTTAGTGACTTCAAAAGCATTTTGTAACCACTTTAGTAGCAACAAGAGGTACAAGAAACTGCTTTCAGTCTGTTTGAGATACAACAAAGTGGGGACGAGTCTTACAGGTATACATTGGCAAATTTAACAAAGATACTATGGATGACTTAACTCGGGGACTTCACGAAAGGGATTTCTTCACGTCCCTGGTAAAAAAATTGTCACGAGATTTTGAGAATATATTGTCTCGGGCGGAGAAGTACAATAACATGAAAGAGACCCATAGGCCAAAGTGAGATACCATTAAGAAAGAAAGAGGTGACCGACTAGGAAGGTTAGAAGACCGAACACAAAAGAGAAGCCCCTTGGGGTTGTTTCATCACTATACACACCTGAAAGATTCGAACTGCCAACCCATGGATGGGAGCGCTCTTTCATAGACTATCCTTGGGTTTGCGACATCATGGAAGATGATCAGACCAGCGCATGCTCAAGTAAAATCGGGCTCTCGGTGCTACTACTTAAATTATAATTCACCAAAGTGTAGGTTGTCTGCAAGTAATATATTTCATAAGTACGAGATCGATCCACAGAGAGGTTCTTTTAAGTTTAAATTTATTAATAAATAAATTACCAAATACAATAATGAAGTTTACAAATTATAAATTTTGTCAAGGTTCATGGATTTATTCTAGGTTTATGTAATATTGTTTAACTAAAAGTAGAACAAAGGAAACCACCATAATTAATGGTTTCATGAAAAAGAAAATTAAATATTTAAACATATACATAATATCATATAGTTCCCACTATAAAAAAATATCGAATTAACCGATATTTTATATATGTTCCTATGATTATATATATAATTGTATAAATATAAAATTGCATAAAATAAATGTTAAATTAAATTATTATATTTCATTTAGAACAACCGGCAGAGCCACAATATTGGCTAAATGAAATATATGATTTAATAAGTTAGTTGCGGTAAAGTAAAAGTTAGTTGCGATAAATTAAAAGTTAGATGCGAAAAATAAAAGTTAGTTGTCGGAAAGTAAAAGTTAGTTGCAGTAAAGTAAAAGTTAGATGCGGGAAAGTAAATGTTAGATTGTTAGAAGTTAGTATTAAATCATAATATTTAATTTAGAACAACCGGCAGAGCCACGCTATCGTCTAAATGAAATATATGATATAATT
>NC_133318.1:12109296-12267075 GCF_012295235.1 Primulina huaijiensis
TATATATTAACAAAAATAATAATTGATGAAATATTAATTGTATCAAAATTAAACAACAAATCAAGATAACTACTTCAATTGTATCAAACATTTTATTTAAATTGATAACAACAAATGATTCATTTTTATAAATACAATAAAAGAAGTTACCTAAATAAAAATATAGAAAGAATATACAAAATATAAACAATCTTACTTCACCAAGAATTCATCCTCTTCACCTTGACATAATAGATTTAGCTTGCCATGAGATTATTTTGATTCACACTAAAATCTCACTCATAGTTGGGAAAGAAAATATATTAAACTTAGAACTTTTATATACACAAATTACATTTTACAATGGGATATGATGATTTTCAAACTAGCACAAAGCCTCTATTTATAGGCCTAATGAGAGAAAGGTCAAAAATTTTATTAATGTCATGTAGTTGTAACAGTAGTTTTTGTCTCCTCCAACTTCAATTTCATGGCTCTTCTTTCAATGCTATATTCCACGACTTTAATCTCCGAATTGGACTTTGCTCAAAACATCAAACATGTAGGACATTGTCTGTAGATGAATTTGGCCACTTGGTTCACCTCATTTGGTTAAATATTGAATTATTTATGATTTTGTTACTATAAGCTGGTCATAGTAAAAGTAAATATGTCCTCCTTTTGATATTTGCACAATTGGATCATTTTAATTAACTTTTTAGGCAATCATGTCTCCTGTAAAGTTGTAGATATTTTATCCTTATTCCAAACATGATTGAATCACCTCCATTTGAATTTTGTAGCTTGAGTTATCATTATTTNCGTATAATCTCAAGAATATTATTATAAAAGCCTCAACTCCATATTTTTTCTGGTCAAAATATTTAATGAATAGCTGATTTTCACTCATTGAGTTGGAATTAATATTAATTCTCATTGAAAAAGGCTAAATATTAAAGCAGACAATTAAATAAACTAATATTGAAAACAAAATAGAAAAATTTACAAAAAATAAAATCCCATTTTTTTCTCTTTTTTCTCTTCTTTTTTTTTCTTTTTTTTAAATAACTTAACTGCAAAATTTTACAATAACATAAAAAAATTTTATCCAAACATTCTACCATAAATGTCTATAAACATTTATATAACGGATACATCCGAAAACCTTTGAAACTTATCCAAAAAAAACAAATATTTTAATTTTTTAGTTTTTATTTATCGTTTTTTATATTGATGGTATATCAATCAAATCTAGAAAAAAATTACAATGAACAAAGAACTTTGTAGCCCGTTATTTATTTACTTTTTTTTAATAAATAAGTTTTTTTTTTCAGAGGAGTTATATTCTTGTAATTAACCATTTTTTAATAATCAATTAAAGTTTATTAATTGTTTTCTCATTTCTCACTACTTACTTACAAAAAATGTGTGGGTATATATTATACTTTTACAAAAAGAATTCTTTCAATTATAAATGTTAACAACCATACAAATCATATCTTTTAATTATATTCTCATAAAAATTTTAGAAATTATTTTATTTGAAAACACACACAATTATATATATAAATATAAATAAACAAATATATTATATATTTTATATTAATTGATCAAAAATATATATATATAAATTGGTACATATGAAAACCTAATTTTTCTTGTAATCTGTAATTTGAATATAATGAATATTAAAATCTAGCGTATTGTGATTTTCTAATAATTATTAACTAATGCGTATCAGGTGCATTTTAATGACACCTTACTCGACAACAAACTAAAAATTATTATTATTATTACTATATATATGTATATATTTTTATTTTCATATATAAAAAAAAAATAAGAGGAGAAGAAGAGAATGAGATTAATCATACCTTAAAAAAAATTCAAAATACCGTTGAATCACAAGTTTAGCATCACATGAATTTTCTTTTCTTACTCTTGGATATTGGCCAATTAAGTTGAAATAAGAATGGATCTGGTGCATGACAAAATTCTTGCAGTAAATCAATAAGTTCACCTTCACTTGTAGCAGAAACTAACATCCTTCGTGAAGGTATTGAAATAAAATCTTGTTCCACAGCATCATCAAGAAACGATAACAATTTATCATAATAATTTTTAACATTTAACAAACCAATTGGCTTATTGTGGATATTTAATTGTGCCCAACAAACATTATGAAATATTTTCTCCAAAGTACCGAAACCTCCTGGCAAGGCAATGAAAGCATCTGAATGTTCAATTATTTGAGTAATCCGTTCATACATATTATCCACTTTCATTTCTTCTCCTATTGTTGATCCTGTAAGATTGGCTAAAGTAATCGGAATAATGCCTAAGACTTCACTTCCACCAATATGCACATCTTTTGCAACTTTTCCCATGAGACCAACTTCACCACCACCATATACCAAATGAATCTTTTTTTTAGCAAGTGTTATTCCAAGATTTTCTGCTACTTCTTCATAAATTGAATCTTTTCTTGCACTAGATCCACAAAATACACAAATATTTTTTATTTTACTTACTGTGGATGTTGACATGTTGAGAAATATGTTTTCTATAATTGTTAGATCACAGCATATGAATTTATAAGCGTAACATGCCAAAAGTCAATATTTGAACATGAAATTATTATTATTAAAAGAAAATAAAAATGACATAAATTAAAACACATATATACAGCGTAGTTGTGATTGTGGCTCACATCTTCCTATGATTTTACGTTCAGTAACGGCTTCAACGCCTTCTATGAGTCGAGGATATGCTTCACATCCAATTTTCTTATAAATTGGCAAACAGGGTCTTTTAACGTCAGATTCTCGAGACGAAATTGTGTATATATATATATATATATATTTACTTATCTAAATAAATATGCGTTACTGCAGTAAGATCTTTGTAAGGCTGATCTTACCGTCCATATTGATATTCCTCATGTTGGAATTGCCACCATAGTTTAAGAAGTTCATTTTGCACGTACCCACTAGAATGCGTATCAAGAACCTCTAGAAAATTATCCAAAGGCTCTTTTCTCAGATCATTCTTAATGAATAAAATTTTATCTTCTCTATTCATTGATGTCATTCCAACATTTTTGCATTTCCCCTTACAAGTCCACCTTGCACATTTATGACAGCCACATATACGTTTTGTGAGGCACATTTACTCTAACGACTAATAATGATCAAACAATAATGGTTTGATTTAAAACTGCAGCGGAAAAAGGTTTAAAATACTTTAAAACGGACCTCAGGGCCTAGAAAAATTTCGGCATGACCTTCCCGTAAGTAGGACATCCCGAAAACTCAAGCAGCATTTTATATCAAAATATACTCCAACTAGATTCATTAAAACAAAACCAAAGTCAACGACCTATAGCCGCACTAGCTAGGACTAAACAGAATTTAAAACTTACCAAATACTCACCAGATCAATAAAATCACAGAGTCGCCTTAGAACATAACAAGGAAAACCAAATATCACTACAGATACACGGGGCATCTCCCCGGCAAATAAAATACAATACTAGACTGAAACAAACTCAAGACATATATATAGACTAACTGGGAGACTCCACCGAACAGAACCAAGCAATCCAACCTCAATCCCGAGCTCCACTGGCGGAACCTCGGCCTAATGCTGCAAAACGACTCGGGAGATCTACCATGGTGCCCAAATGCAACCACAGCAGCCCACCCAGTAAACAACTGAGGTTAGGATTCTGGTATGAAACAGTTCACCAATAACAACAATAAAATAAATCATGCATAATCATATAATGAAATGTAATCTGCAATGCATGAAAGGCTTAACGAATAATCTGGATCACAGGAGCCAACAAACGGTAAGATAACAACTGGAATAATGCTCGAGCAACAACACAGCGGAGCTACATCGTCATGCAGCTAAACCGCCCTACCAAGTATGCGAGGTATGCCAAGCTGTGCTGAATAACACCCCTGACTCGGCCTCCATACAGCTGATACGCTATAACAGGATGGCACAACAGAACGAACTAGATGACACAATCCAAGCGCTCACCTCAAAAGGCTGCACTAACCACGGGATTGTTCAATCACATCTACGGTCTCATGTGTATAGGCCTATCAGCCACACAATGATCCCGAGATAAACTGTAGAGGCCTAAAAATCCTTACTTGAAAATTTGCGGAAAATTTAAATTTTTTTTTTCCTTTTAAAATAAATGGAGTGCCTCATTCAAACCAAAAACTGATAAAATATTTAACGTTCAAAACAGCAGCGGAAGAAATTATTACTTACCAAAATAACAAGTTAAAGTATTCAATAACTAATAAAATATTTGAGCATCAAAATGGCAAGTGCTGAAACTGAGGTCCTCGGGTGCCACTACTGCCGACTCGAGCTAGCTCACTGGTCCTCGCCCTCGATCCCGACATCATCAGTACCTACAACAATCAAGTCTAGTGAGTCTAAAGACTCAACATGCATATATCGTAAATAACGAGTAAATACAGTAAAATTGCATGGAAGTAAAATTTCATGTCATGAGGCATATCGTAAAATGTCGTGTCATGATTAATTATAATACGTGCATAGCTGAACTAAAAATCATAGCGAAACTGTTTGCTCCTTGGAGCCCTGTACTGAAATAGCATATAATAATTTTCTGTGAGATTATGGTCTACGCAAGTGGTCCCTGAACTGAACTGAACTGAGCTGACCGATACTGGTGATCGGACCGATACTGGGTATCGGATTTACGTCTGATCAGACTACTACCACAGTACTGGGTGAAACAACTGAACTGACCGGTAATTGGTGTCCGGGCCGATACTGGGGACCGGACTTAAGCATGATAGTAAAGTGACCACAAGCAATATCGCATAAATCTCAAAATTTGTATTTGTGCACGTAATATAATTAAATATCCTGTACCCATTTTACTGCTTGGTATGGATCGCTCCCAGGCTCGCTGCAACCTAAATATGCAATGAAAATATGCAATAGATTTATGGGACCAAACTATACAATAACCTTAAAAAATGTGACAATTACGCCTACCGACTTCGTATTAAATCATGACTCCGAGCCAACCCGAACCAACACTGAACCATCATGCAGTCATGATTAAAATACGTCTAAAATGATCAAATAATGCTCCTAAAATGGTGAGGGCCGAAATCTAGGCGAATGGAGGCCAAAACATGAAACGCTCTTTCGAGAGTCAATTTGGCACATCGCACCGTAAATTCTCGTACGACCTCAAAAATGATCCGAATCACAAACGGTAAAAAACGTGACCTTCCTAACTCAATGAGGCACTGTGCAGTCCAAGGCCATGGGCTAAAAGCCAACCGAGAACTCAAACGAGCCACTGAACCGTCACAGCAAGTGGCTGTCCAAGAATACAGCAACTGTGCTTTGGTTTCCTTGCGTCGTTTGCGAGGATAATGGCCATTGGGGCTTGAACCACCAACTAGAACCTCTTACCAACATACCAAGGAATGATTCGAACCATGGCTAAGGGCCCTAGGCCAGCCACAATTCGCATCACACCAGAAACTCGCCGAAACTCTCACCCGAGAAGCACCCTTGCGTGCGTGGGTGTACCACTTCGTTTGTTGTCTCGTGTCGTTCCAGTGGCCATTTGATTGACCATGGCACGATCTAGACATCTAGGGGCATGGTATGAACCGTGGCTAAGGGCCATAGGCCAACCAAGATCCACACCATCCACCAAACCAAAATGACACATGCTGTAAAAATGAAGGGCCGAAATGGGGTAAGGGCTGTTCTTGATGTTTTAGTTGAAAACCGAGTAACCATGGACCAAGCCACCAAAAGAGCGACTTAGTCACGTCTTAGACATGCTAGGGAAGTGATCCAACCATGGCTATAAGCCCTTAGGGCAGCCAAGATCAGATTCATTTCCTTTGACATCAACATGAGAAAATCGAAACTCAATATGGCAAGAATGGGAAGCTGCTGTCATTTCTTGTTTCCAGTGGGTGTGGGGCTCGAATGAATGGACCAAAGTGATCCTAATACATCCTATTAAATGTCTATAAGTTTCCTTGGGAGCCTGGAATCGAACCATCCACCTGTTCTCAAAAAAACAAGCAAACCGTGAAGCATAGAGTGAAGGCAACAAAAATCTGCACAACCTTTTTGAAAATGATTCATCAATATTTCGGTTTTTACATGAAAGGATGATCATGAAACATCAAAATGATGATAGTATGACTTGATTGAAGAGTCAAGGAAGGATATATGCATGCCTGGTTTCGTTTGAAAGAAAAACGAAAAGAAGAGACGATCCGCGCGGAGGAGGTAGAGCGCTTTCTATTCTACCTTGCTAGCTCGATTTCTCTCTTGCCTCGAGCTATGGTGCTCACGTTTTTTTTACACTGGAATGGCTCTGGTTTTCGGTGATGAGGGGTGGAGAATGATGATTAGGGGAGTGTGGGAGTTGGTTGCAAGATATAGGGAACCAAAATCAAGACTAAGTCTACCTCTATTTGAAATTTGAATTGTTGGTTGATATCAAATATTTGTTGGGTGATTCTAGAATGGGGTGGCCGAAATCCTCATGTTTTCTAGACTAGGATAATGCTCACTAATTAATTAATTAAGGTGGATAAAGAATTAAAAAGATTAGTATGCTAACTCAACTAAGAATGGGTCAAAAGGGTGATGAGTTGGCAATGACTAGTCTAGATACTAAGGGGCCCAAAATTCACTAATATATGGAGGGGAAATGTTGATTATTTACTAAATTTATAACCCTTAAAAGCCTTACCTATCCTTTAAATAATTTAGTGAACTAACCCCTTAATTAAGGAACTTAAATGAATTTATTTTCCACTCACCTCAAGTAACTTAAATAATTCCTTAAACTCCCTTTTTAACTTAAGTGAACTTACTTGCTAGCTAAAATAAATTCTGGAAATGTTTCTTGAATCTTAAATTTTATCTCTAAACTCCAACTCTAGTCCGGCCTCACTGAAATAACTGAAATGATAAAAATCAAACTGCTTCATGAAATAATTAACTTAAGGAAAAATCATTTAAATACTCATGAAATAAAATCATTTAAAATACTAGATTTATGCATGGCTTATACGTAGTCTAAGTTACGGGTTCTACAATCCTCCCTCCCTTAAAAAAAATTTCGTCCTCGAAATTAAGACTCACCGAATAACTCGGGGTACCGACTCCTCATCTCTGGCTCAGATTCCCACATAGCTTCCTCCTCTGAATGGTTGAGCCATTTGACTTTGACTCGCCTAACAAGCTTGTTCCGAAGCTTCTTCTCCTGCCTGTCTAAGATCTGAACTGGTCTCTCCTCATAAGATAGGTGCGAGTAAGCTGCAACGGCTCGAAGTTTAAGACATGCGAAGGATTCGCCATGTACTTCCTCAGCATAGAGACGTGAAAGACATTGTGTACTCCGGCCAGATTCGGCGGAAGAGCCACACGATAGGCTAGCGTCCCAACTCTGTCGAGGATCTCAAATGGTCCAATGAATCTCGGACTGAGCTTCCCTTTCTTTCCGAACCTCATGACACCCTTCATGGGTGCCATCTTCACAAAAACATGATCGCCCACTGCAAACTCTAGATCTCTCCTCCGCTGATCGGCATAACTCTTCTGTCGACTCTGAGCAGTCCTCATCCTATCACGGATCCGGGCTACTAAATCGACAGTCTGCTGTATAATCTCTGGACCCAACTCTGCTCTCTCTCCTACTTCATCCCAATGAACAGGAGATCTGCACTTCCGACCATATAGTGCTTCATACGGAGCCATACCAATAGAAGACTGGAAGCTGTTGCTGTAGGTGAACTCAACCAATGGCAAGTTCGACTCCCAACTCCCTGAGAAATCAATGACGCAAGCACGGAGAAGATCCTCCAAGAACTGAATAACTCGCTCTGACTGCCCATCTGTCTGCGGATGGAAAGCTGTGCTAAACAGCAACTTCGTACCCATGGTCGAATGCAATCTCTTCCAAAACGAGGAAGTAAATCGGGGATCTCTGTCAGACACGATAGAAACTGGAATGCCGTGAAGTCGGACTATCTCTCGGATATACAACTCCGCATACTGAACCATAGTGAAAGTCGTCTTAATAGGCAAGAAGTGCGCTGATTTGGTAAGACGATCTACAATCACCCAGATAGCATTCGATCCTCTGGCTGACTTCGGCAATCCTGTCACAAAATCCATGGTAACGTTCTCCCACTTCAACTCGGGAATAGAAAGAGGCTTGAGCAAAACTGCTGGTCTCTGATGCTCGGCCTTCACTAACTGGCAAGTCGGACACTCGGATACAAATCGTCTGATGTCTTTCTTCATCCCAGGACACCAATACAATAGCTGTAGATCTTTGTACATCTTCGTACTCCCTGGATGAATAGAGTACGCCGACATATGGGCTTCTGATAAGATATCTGCTCGGATAGAATCACTGTTAGGAACCCATATCTTGTCTCTGTATCTCACCATACCATCGCTGACTGAATACAATACACTGCCCTTGGCCTCATCCCTCTGTTTCCACGTGGCCAACTGCTCATCTGCCGTCTGACTGCTGCGAATACGGTCTAGAAGGGAAGACTGAATGGTCAAGGTAGATAGACTGGGAACTCTACCTCGAGGATAAGTCTCCAGATCAAATCTCTGCATCTCAAACTGAAGAGGTCTCTGAATCGTCAAATGAGCCATCACTGCGATTTTTCTGCTCAATGCATCCGCAACTACATTAGCTTTATCCGGGTGGTAGTTAATGTCACAGTCATAGTCCTTCACAAGCTCCAACCAACGCCTCTGACGCATGTTCAGCTCCTTCTGCGTAAAGAAATACTTGAGGCTCTTGTGGTCGGTAAAGATCTTGCACTTCTCTCCATACAGATAATGCCTCCAAATCTTCAAAGCAAAAACCACGGCGGCCAACTCTAGATCATGGGTAGGGTAGTTCTTCTCATGAGTTTTCAGCTGTCTAGAAGCATAAGCTATCACCTTCCCATGCTGCATCAATACGGCGCCAAGACCGAGCTTCGAAGCATCGGTATACAGAACAAACTCACCGGGCCCTGACGGCATGGCCAAAACTGGTGCTGAGATAAGAGCTTGCTTCAAAGTATCGAAGCTCTTCTGACACTCTTCGCTCCAAACAAATTTCAGGTTCTTCTTGGTCAGTGCTGTGAGTGGAACTGCAATTGAGGAGAATCCCTTAATGAACTTCCGATAATACCCTGCTAAGCCAAGAAAACTGCGAATCTCTGATGCATTCTGCGGCACAACCCAATCTCTGACTGCTGCAACTTTCGCCGGGTCTACCTCAATGCCACTGCTGGAAACAATGTGGCCTAAGAACGCCACCTTCTCCAACCAGAATTCGCATTTACTTAACTTTGCGAATAGTTTGTGCTTCTGCAATGTCTGCAACACTGTAGTCAGATGCCTGCTGTGATCCTCCCGATTCTTGGAGTAGACGAGGATGTCGTCTATGAATACTATCACGAACTGATCGAGGTACGGCTGAAATACGCGATTCATGAGATCCATGAAGACCGAACGGCAACACAAGGAACTCGTAGTGGCCATAACGAGTCCTGAAAGCTGTCTTCGAAACATCAGCATCTCTCACTCTCAACTGGTGATAACCGGAACGCAGATCTATCTTAGAGAAAATCGAAGCTCCCTGCAACTGGTCAAACAGATCCTCAATCCTCGGAAGTGGGTATTTATTCTTCACTGTAACCCTGTTCAACTCCCGATAGTCAATACAAAGTCTCATCGAGCCATCCTTCTTCTTAACAAACAAGACTGGCGCGCCCCAAGGTGAGAAACTCGGGCGGATGAACTCCTTATCAAGAAGTTCCTGAATCTGCTTCTTAAGCTCTGCCATCTCTGTCGGTGCAAGTCGGTACGGCGCTTTTGAGATCGGAGCCGTACCTGGCATAAGCTTGATGGAAAACTCCACCTCTCTCTCAGGTGGCATACCAGAGACGTCCTCCGGAAAAACGTCTAAGAAGTCTCTAACAATCGGAACATCTGAAGCTGACTGACTGGGTGCCTCGGGGACAGATATAAAAGTTGCTAAAAATGCCCGACACCCTCTATGCATGAGCTTCCTAGCCTGGACATATGGAATAATGCGCGGTAAAGGAAAGTACCTGTCCGGCTCAAACAAGAACTGCGTCATTCCAGGCGGTCGGACTAAAATGGATCTCCGCTGAAAGTCGATCAAAACTCTGTTCCGCGATAGCCAGTCCATCCCCAGAATGATGTCAAACTCTGGCATCGGCAATAAGATGAGATCCGCATAAACAAGATTTCCATGCAGCTCAAGGTCTATGTCTCGGATCACGCTGGTGGCGGTTATCTCCTCTCCCGAAGGCAATGACACCGAATAGGCTACATCTAGCCCGATGGTCTTAACTTTGAGAAAGTTTGCAAAGACCTCTGAAATAAATGAGTGGGTAGCCCCTGAATCTATCAGGGCTTTGGTAGCGGAGCCAGCTATGAAAATTCTCCCTGAAAGTTCGGAACACTAAGCTGAACCCAAATAATCACAGGAGCTAAGCTTATAGACATGCAAAGGTCACAGTTCTTCTAACTAAATCTCGAAAACAATACTGAGTAGAGCATGCAATCCTATCGCAATTCTAAGTTCAAAATCTTAATCCCGTTTCTCAAAACATTGGAATGCAAATGTAACTTAAAGCTGTAAGGTACCTGTCATCAGCATGGTATCAGGGTTCGTCTCCGCAGCATGGAGAGCAAAAACTCTGCCTTGGGTAGGCAGATTCTTCCGGGGGCACTGCCGTAGCATGTGATCCGTGCTGCCACACTTAAAACATTTCCCTGAGCCAAACATGCATGCTCCCGGATGACGGCGTGAGCACTTGGGACAGACTGGGTGCTCAAAGGTCCTCGGGACGACACGTCCCTGCTGCTGCTGCTGGGGTCCTCCTCTCTTTCTGGGCGGCCCGTAATGCGGCCTCTTATGCTGATGCTGATGCTGCTGAGGAGGAGGGCGGTGGGGTACCTGGATTGGGCGCTTGCCCTGACGGTCTCTCTCGATGTCCCGCTGATCCTGCTCTGCGGCTAAGGCTTTGGAGACAGCGACCTCATAAGAAGTATGGTCAGACACCCTAACATCACGGCGCAAGATCGGCCATAAACCCACCAAGAAATTCATCAACTTGGCTCCAGCATCATTCGCGATCAGGGGTACAAAAACATAAATCGGGAAGTAAAACATTTCATGTAAACATGTTGTTAAATAATTCATGCTTTAAATAAAATGCGTAACTGTAAAACTTACAGACCGACGACGTGACTTCATGAGCTTCTCGCGGTCAGTTGTAGTGCAACCCTTTACAGAACCTGGCTCTGATACCAGATGTAGAGGCCTAAAAATCCTTACTTGAAAATTTGCGGAAAATTTAAATTTTTTTTTTCCTTTTAAAATAAATGGAGTGCCTCATTCATACCAAAAACTGATAAAATATTTAACGTTCAAAACAGCAGCAGAAGAAATTATTACTTGCCAAAATAACAAGTTAAAGTATTCAATAACTAATAAAATATTTGAGCATCAAAATGGCAAGTGCTGAAACTGAGGTCCTCGGGTGCCACTACTGCCGACTCGAGCTAGCTCACTGGTCCCCGCCCTCGATCCCGACATCATCAGTACCTACAACAATCAAGTCTAGTGAGTCTAAAGACTCAACATGCATATATCGTAAATAACGAGTAAATATAGTAAAATTGCATGGGAGTAAAATTTCATGTCATGAGGCATATCGTAAAATGTCGTGTCATGATTAATTATAATACGTGCATAGCTGAACTGAAAATCATAGTGAAACTGTTTGCTCCTTGGAGCCCTGTACTGAAATAGCATATAATAATTTTCTGTGAGATTATGGTCTACGCAAGTGGTCCCTGAACTGAACTGAACTGAGCTGACCGATACTGGTGACCGGACCGATACTGGGGATTGGATTTACGTCTGATCAGACTACTGCCATAGTACTGGGTGAAACAACTGAACTGACCGGTAACTGGTGACCGGGCCGATACTGGGGACCGGACTTAAGCATGATAGTAAAGTGACCACAAGCAATATCGCATAAATCTCAAAATTTGTATTTTTGCACGTAATATAATTAAATAATTTAATTAAATATCATGTACCCATTTTACTGCTTGGATTGGATCACTCCCAGGCTCGCTGCAACCTAAATATGCCATGAAAATATGCAATAGATTTATGGGACCAAACTATACAATAACCTTCAAAAATGTGACAATTACGCCTACCGACTTCGTATTAAATCATGACTCCGAGCCAACCCGAACCAACACTGAACCATCATACAGTCATGATTAAAATACGTCTAAAATGATAAAAATAATGCTCCTAAAATGGTGAGGGCCGAAATCTAGGCGAATGGAGGCCAAAACATGAAACGCTCTTTCGAGAGTCAATTTGGCACATCGCACCGTAAATTCTCGTACGACCTCAAAAATGATCCGAATCATGAACGGTCAAAAACATGACCTTCCTAACTCGATAAGGCACTGTCCAGTCCAAGGCCATGGGCTAAAAGCCAACCGAGAACTCGAACGAGCCTCTGAACCGTCACAGCAAGTGGCTGTCCAAGAATACAGCAACTGTGCTTTGGTTTCCTTGCGTCGTTTGCGAGGCTAATGGCCATTGGGGCTTGAACCACCAACCAGAACCTCTTACCAACATACCAAGGAATGATTCTAACCATGGCTAAGGGCCCTAGGACAGCCACAATTCGCATCACACCAGAAACTCGCCGAAACTCTCACCCAAGAAGCACCCTTGCGTGCGTGGGGTGTACCACTTCGTTTGTTGTCTCGTGTCGTTCCAGTGGCCATTTGATTGACCATGGCACAATCTAGACATCTAGGGGCATGGTATGAACCGTGGCTAAGGGCCATAGGCCAACCAAGATCCACACCATCCACCAAACCAAAATGACACATGCTGTAAAAATGAAGGGACGAAATGGGGTAAGGGCTGTTCTTGATGTTTTAGTTGAAAACCGAGTAACCATGGACCGAGCCACCAAAAGGGCGACTTAGTCACGTCTTAGACATGCTAGGGAAGTGATCCAACCATGGCTATAAGCCCTTAGGGCAGCCAAGATCAGATTCATTTCCCTTTGACAGCAACATGAGAAAATCGAAACTCAATATGGCAAGAATGGGAAGCTGCTGTCATTTCTTGTTTCCAGTGGGTGTGGGGCTCGAATGAATGGACCAAAGTGATCCTAATACATCCTATTACATGTCTATAAGTCGCCTTGGGAGCCTGGAATCGAACCATCCACCTGTACTCACAAAAACAAGCAAACCGTGAAGCATAGAGTGAAGGCAACAAAAATCTGCACTACCTTTTTGAAAATGATTCATCAATATTTCGGTTTTTACATGAAAGGATGATCATGAAACATCAAAATGATGATAGTATGACTTGATTGAAGAGTCAAGGAAGAATATATGCATGCCTGGTTTCGTTTGAAAGAAAAACGAAAAGAAGAGACGATCCGGCGCGGAGGAGGTGGAGCGCTTTCTATTCTACCTTGCTAGCTCGATTTCTCTCTTGCCTCTAGCTATGGTGCTCACGTTTTTTTTACACTGGAATGGCTCTGGTTTTCGGTGATGAGGGGTGGAGAATGATGATTAGGGGAGTGAGGGAGATGGTTGCAAGATATAGGGAACCAAAATCAAGACTAAGTCTACCTCTATTTGAAATTTGAATTGTTGGTTGATATCAAATATTTGTTGGGTGATTCTAGAATGGGGTGGCCGATATCCTCATGTTTTCTAGACTAGGATAATGCTCACTAATTAATTAAGGTGGATAAAGAATTAAAAAGATTAGTATGCTAACTCAACAAAGAATGGGTCAAAAGGGTGATGAGTTGGCAATGACTAGTCTAGATACTAAGGGGCCAAAAATTCACTAATATATGGAGGGGAAATGTTGATTATTTACTAAATTTATAACCCTTAAAAGCCTTACCTATCCTTTAAATAATTTAGTGAACTAACCCCTTAATTAAGGAACTTAAATGAATTTATTTTCTACTCACCTCAAGTAACTTAAATAATTCCTTAAACTCCCTTTTTAACTTAAGTGAACTTACTTGCTAGCTAAAATAAATTCTGGAAATGTTTCTTGAATCTTAAATTTTATTTCTAAACTCCAACTCTAGTCCGGCCTCACTGAAATAACTGAAATGATAAAAATCAAACTGCTGCATGAAATAATTAACTTAAGGAAAAATCATTTAAATACTCATGAAATAAAATCATTTAAAATACTAGAATTATGCATGGCTTATACGTAGTCTAAGTTACGGGTTCTACATAAACAACAGTGCCAGATAACAACGGATATCAACAATGGGCTAACAAGAACGATAGGCTCAACATGAATGTCATAACTGTATGCCTGATGCTAAATGTCAATAATATGTCATAATAATAAACATAGATCAAAACGAAGGCATTTAACAATTTACAACAGCCAACAAGTCATACACCCGATCATAGTAACATCGAATGGCAATTAAACATAATTTATGTTTTACCGTCGTATGTTACCGAGCTGTAACATACCTATACCAACTTGACAATACAATATCAACTTCACTTCAAGACCCTCGGCCTAAACAAAACAACAATAAGCCAATCATGAAAACTACATTCAACACCAATGTCCGATTTGGCACAAAAGAGCATAAAATTTGTATCTCACTCAATATTAACTCAAATCAATATCTGGCAATTGGAAATTAAAGATACTCAATTATCTAAGTTTCTCCAGTTGAAACCATCTTCAGAATCTCGATATATTATTCTCAGAATTTTCAAGAACACACTACTACTCAACAGATTTTCGGACAAAATCTTGTACTGAGCAATTTCGGCAAAATGAACATAAATATCTCAATTCTCAATGGAAATCTTATATCATTACAAAGACAACACATAGCTCTACAACTTTTTTTGAATCACAAGTCCAGAATCCGAGCACATAATTGACAAAAACTCAAATTACAGTAGGTGTTTTGCACAGCACAGTTTCAGAATTTGATTTGACACATTTTGGTAGAAAAATCATATCAATTTCGTTTCTTATCCAAATTTGATGATTCTAGCGGATAAAGAAAGCTAACAAACAGAGCTACAAGTTCTTTTTAGGTCATTTCTACAAATTCAAAATACAAAAATCGCAGAAACCCAAAAACGCTCACCCAAAAACGGGAAGAATTCACGCAGAACAGAGCACCGGAACAGCAGCTTTGATCTACCCGAATCCTTGCTCAAACTTCGCGATTTCTAACTTAAATCGAAGCTTAGGATGTTAGGAAGACACCCTTTTATAAATTTTTTTCAACGCATTATCAAGTAAACAAGCAAAATATTTACGAAGATTCACAATATAAGCGTCCATATTATTATTTATATTTCAATTATTTTGGGGAAACTGAAGAAACAGACTTAAAAAGTCACGGAGTACCGTTATCCGCCACTTAACAGGAAAATGAACTAGAATCTGCAAAACCAAAATGAAAATATCAAACAACTATTGTGGATCATATGAAGGCATAAACTCATCATTAAGAATTTCATTTTCAATAAAAGGCTTAAGTCTTTGCCCATTAACTTTAAACACGTCACTATTTTTAGGATTTTCAATATCAACAGCACCATGAGGATAAACAAATTTAACTATAAATGGTCCTAACCATCTCGATCTTAGTTTTCCTGGAAATAAATGCAAGCGAGATTTATAAAGTAAAACATTTTGTCTAATTTCAAATGACTTTCTCGTAATATTTTTATCATAAAAGGCTTTAGTTTTATCTTTATAAATATTTGAATTTTCATATGCATCGTTTCTTAATTCTTCAAGTTCATTTAATTGCAATTTTCTTAATTTAGATGCATCATCTAAATTAATATTAAATGCTTTAATTGCCCAATAAGCTTTATGTTCAAATCAACCGATAAATGACAATGCTTACTAAAAACTAACCTTTATGGTGACATCCCTAATGATGTTTTAAATGAAGTTCTATATGCCCATAATGCATCAGTTAACCTTAAGGCCCAATCTTTTCGATTTGGATTAACTGTTTTTTCTCAAATTTGTTTTATTTCTCTATTTGCAAGTTCAACTTGACCATTACTTTGAGGATGATATGGGGTAGAAACTTTATGTGTAATGCCATAATTTCTTAACAAAGAAGAAAATGATTTATTTATAAAATGACTTCCGCCATCACTAATTATTGCTCTAGGTATTCCAAATCGGCTAAAAATATTTTCTTTTAAAAATTTTATAGCAACTTTATGATCATTAGTTCTACATGCAATTGCTTCAATCCATTTTGAAAAATAATCAACAGCGACTAAAATGTACGTATATCCAAAAGATAATGGAAATGGACCCATAAAATCTCTCCCCCAACTATCAAATATTTCAATAATTATGATTGGATTTAAAGGCATCATGTTTCGTTTTGAAATTGATTCCATCTTCTGACATTTTTCACAAGATTTACAAAATAAATGTGTATCTTTGAATAAAGACGACCAATAAAATCCACGTTGTAAGATTTTTGTAGCTGTTTCATTGGATGAAAAATGATCTCCACATGTTTCAGAATAACAAAATTTAATAACATTACTTACTTCATTGTCGGGTATATATCGTCGAAAAATTTGGTCAGGACAATACTTAAACAAGTAAGGATCATCCCAATAAAATTTTTTAACTTCTATCAAGAATTTATTCTTATCCTGTGAATTCCAATGAGAAGGCATTTTATTTGTCACAAGAAAATTTACAATGTTAGCAAACCATGGCATAATAGTAGCATAAAACAATTGATCATCTGGAAAATTTTCATTTATTGGTTTTTCATTATGAGATGATTCAGTCATTATTCTAGATAAATAATCGGCTACGACATTTTATTTACTTTTTTATCTTTAATTATAATATCAAATTCTTGTAACAATAAGATCCACCGTATTAATCTTGGTTTATCATCTTGTTTATGTGATAAATATTTTACGGCAGAATGATCTATGTAAACAATAGTAGTAGAACCAATTAAATAAGATCGAAACTTATCTAATGCAAATACTACTAAAAGTAATTCTTTTTCAGTAGTTGAATAATTTATTTGGACACTATTTAAGGTTCTACTAACATAATAGATTGCATAAGGTTTTCCTTCTTTTCTTTGTCCTAACACAGCTCCTATAGCATAATCACTTGCATCACACATTAATTCAAATGGTAAAGACCAATCTGGAGGTTGCAAAATAGGTGATGTAATTAAAAGATTAATTATTTTTTTAAAAGAATTTTCACATTTTTTATTCCATTCAAATTGTGTATCTTTTGTTAAAAGATTTGAAATTGGTTTAGATATTATGTTGAAATTTTTTATAAACATTCTATAAAATCCTGCATGACCCAAGAATGATCGAACTTCTTTGACCGTTTTTGGTGATGTTAAATTAGCAATAACATCAACTTTGGCTTTATCAACTCAAATTCTTTTTTCAGATATCACATGTCCTAAAACAATCCCAAATTTAACCATATAATGAAATTTTTCCCAATTTAAAACAATATTTTTTTCTTCACATCTTTTTAATACTTTTTCTAGGTTTTTAAGACAATTTTCAAATGAGTTTCCAAAAACAGTTATATCATCCATAAAAACTTCTACAAATTCTCCAATCATATCACTGAAAATACTTAACATGCATCTTTGAAAAGTAGCCGGAGCATTACATAAACCAAATGGAATTCTTTTAAATGCAAAAGTTTCAAAATGACAAGTGAATGTAGTTTTTTCTTGATCTTCTAATAATATAGGTATTTGATAATACCCCGAATACCCATCAAAAAAACAGTAATAAGAATTACCTTCGACTTTTTCTAGAATTTCATCTAAAAATGGTAGTGGGAAATGATCTTTTCTAGTTCCATCATTTAATTTTCTATAATCAATACACATACGACAACTAGATAGAATTCTAGCTTGTAAAAATTCTCCCTTTTCATTTTTTATGACAGTGATACCTGACTTTTTTGGTACTACTTGTGTTAGACTTAACCATTTACTATCTGAGATTGTATAGATAATTCCAGCATCTAATAGTTTTAGTACTTCATTCTTAACAACTTCCTTCATATGTGGATTTAACCTTCTTTGTAATGCCCGAATTTTGAAATATTGTGGCATTAGTTGTGATGGTTTATGACTTTATGTTATGGTATAAATGGTAATGAATGTTATAGAATGGAATAGATAATTGATGGGTAGAATCAAAGGTTGAATTTGAGCTAAATAGGTGATGGAAGTGCAGAAACGGTATGAAAAATGTGGCAGTAGTTGTGATTTTTAGCATAATTTTTTGTATATTGATCCAATTGATGTTAGGCTACTTTCATTAGAAATATATGACATAAGACTATAACTTTCATGTTTTGAGTTTTGTTCAAATCATTAGGGAAGATGAGCCAAAAGCGCCCCGAAATGTGTCGTGCGTATCGTCGTTCCTACAATGACGCATGTTGAGAGATTTAGCATAACGTTTTACTCAGATCTCCAAATGACATGAAGCTAATTGGAGATGCAAGCCAAGACATAGGGCTACAACTTTGTAGTTTACCACTTTCGCAAATTCTGAAGTTAAAAATGCGTTCTTGGCAGAATACTGCACGCCCCTGCGCAGAATCCGGCGCCCTAGCGCGCGCAGTGCTGAAATTTTGGTGTTTGGGCAGCAAGGGGCGAGCGGCTGCGCCAAAATCACGCGCCTTGGTGCCCAGCACTTGTACAAAAAACGTGTTTTGAGGTTTGGATGGTATATATTTGATTGGGGAATGATTTTTGTATAAGTTACTCTTCTCTTTTTCCTACTCCCTTGGTTTAGAGCTAGGGTTCTTCATTTTCCTTTCATCTTCTAATTTCTTCTTCAATCTATGGGAGATTTGTTCAAGGAAATTATGAAATGAAGTTAGATTTGTGATCCTCTCTCCAAGATCTTCAAGATGGTGTAAGTATGTTATATTTTTATTCAAGTTTGGAAATGGGATGAAGTTTAGAATTGATATTTGTGTTGATATTGAGATGTTGGAGATGTTGAAATTGTGTTGGTTTGAATTTAAAATGGAATTGAAGCCAATGGCAAAGTATAGGAGCTGATTTCTTTAGCACGCAAGCTATGTGTTTGATGAAATGATTCAATGAATGTTTTTATGGCATATTAAGGTTAAGAAATTTACGGATCTTGATTCAAAGCAGTATTGAACTAATTATGAATTTTGAACAGAAATTACTCTGTTTTGATAGATGATCAAAGTCCTTGAGTTATAGTAGAATTCAAAGGTTCAAGACTTCTCATCTACACATTTCGATCTTCTTTTGGTAATATTTGAAAGGTATGTTACGGTCGATAACATACGAGGTCAAAGTATCATTTTTATTTTAAATTGAAAACTCTATGGCTTGATAAACTATTGGTGATTTGATGATGATTGTTGTATTGAGATGAGTTGATTATGATATCGAGATGATGATATTGATTTACACCATGACATTGCATATTGAGCCACTTGTTGATTCAGATTTGATATGGCGGAGGTCGCCTTGATATATTGATTTGTTGGACGTATGGGGCTATAGTTGAGTTGGCATAGTGTATGCGGAGGTCGCTGCTATGGCCTGAACACTCTCTATAGGCGCACCATAGTCCTGGGATTGTAGAACACAGCACCCCACCCCGAGCGGATGAGTCGGTGGATGTTGCTGGGTGATTCTATTCCCTTGGGTACCCTATGACCAGATGATTCACTTGATCTTGAGATTTATTGATAGCCCACAGCTTCTGATCATGCATTGCATTATATTGCATCTTTATGAATTTATATGAAATATTTGAAAATTTAACTCTCATTTGTGATTGATTGTATCATACTGGGTTTATACTCACCGGCATGTCCGGTACCTCTTGTTTTCATGTGCTTGACGGTAGGTGAGGCGAGGCTTGGGATGCCAGAGTCCAGCTCAAGGCGAGGAGATACGAGTTAGAGTGGGATTCTCGGGTCTTAGGAGCTATGTGATGATGTTTGGAT
Organism: Primulina huaijiensis; assembly: GCF_012295235.1. Taxonomy (NCBI): domain Eukaryota; kingdom Viridiplantae; phylum Streptophyta; class Magnoliopsida; order Lamiales; family Gesneriaceae; genus Primulina; species Primulina huaijiensis. The sequence goes on from NC_133318.1 coordinate 12,129,482, forward strand.
TTCTTTGGTTCACTACTTCATGTTGGCATGTTGAAAATTTATATTTCAAACATTTGAGACAATTAAATTATTTTGACGATGTTTATGCAAGTTTGTGAACAACAAATTATGTATTTTACTCAATCATTTGGTGTGTGACAATTATAATTATTAGTATTAGATATCGGACCCGGGACACCACATTCTTTGTGGTTGTTGATATGTTTTAGTATTTTCTTCCAAATGAATTCTATGTGTGCAAATTAAAGGATTTATACCTTTTATATCTTTCAAAGTCCATCCCATTGCATTTTTATATTTTTTAAGTAATTTAATTAAATCTTCTTCTTGATTTTGTAGAAGAGTGAAAGAAATTACATCAGAAAATGTTTTATTTTCACCAAGAAATACATATTTCAATTCTAATTGTAAAACTTTTAATTCAATTTTTGTATTATCATCTTCTTATAAAAAAATTTCAGACTCAAAACTTTCTATTGAAAAAACTTCAGATTGTTGATTTAAGTTTTCTTCTTATATATTTTCTTCCACAATTTTTTCTATTTCATTATCATATTCATTTTCATTTATACTTGGTTGTTTACATATATTGAACACATTAAGTTCTAGAGTCATATTTCCAAAAGGCAATTTCATTATTCCATTTCGACAATTAATTAAAGCATTTGAAGTTGCTAGAAATGGTCGTCTCAATGTTACTGGAATTTCGTTATGTAATTCTATTTGTTGTATATCCAAAACAATAAAATCTACATGATATATAAATTTATCAACTTGAACCAACACATCTTCTACAATACATCTAGGTAATTTGATTGACCTATCCGCCAGTAAAAGAGTAACAGAAGTGGGTTTTAATTCTCTTAAATTATTTTTTTCATAAACTGAATAAGGGAGTAAATTCACACTTTCTTCCAAATCTAACAAAGCTTTTTTAATTTTATTTTCTCCAATAATACATGAAATTGTTGGACAACCAGGATCTTTGTATTTTAAACTAGAATTGTTTTGAATAATAGAACTTACTTATTCAGCCAAGAATGCTTTCTTCTTCACATACAATTTTCTCTTCACAGTACATAAGTCTTTTAAAAATTTTGCATAGGAAGGTACTTGTTTAATAGCATATAATAATTGAATATTTATATTTACTTGTTTAAAAACTTCATAGATATCAGAATCATTTTTTTGTTTGTTATGATTTGTTAATGCATGAGGAAATGGTGGAGGTTTATTTGATTCATTTACTATTTCAGATGATTTATCATTCAACATAATATTTTTAGAATTTAAGGTATCATCATTATCAAAAGTATCAGGATTATCATCCTTACTCTCTGAATTTAAATTATCCTTGTTTTCATTACTATATGGATCATTAACTATTTTACCACTTCTAAGGGTAATAATAGATTTTATTTGATCAATTTTATCATTATTTAATTCTTGATTTTGATTTTTAGGATTAGGTTGAGATTGAGATGGAAATTTTCCTTTTTCATAAATATTAAGTGCAGATGCAAATTTTGCAAGATTTTTTTTCAAATCACTCATAGATTGATTGTTTTGAATATTGATAGACTCTTGCTTTTGGATAAACTCATGAATTCCATCTTCAATGTTTTTTCTTGGAGGTGTAACATATGGAATATAACCTTGATGATTTTGGTTATTTTGAAAATGTTGTTGTGAAGTTTGTGCATTATTATCATTCCTCCAACTAAAATTAGGATGATTTTTCCATCCAGGATTAAATAATTGAAAAAAAGGATCTAGTATTGGTTTTTTTATAATTGTTAACATAATTTGCTTGTTTATGGAGACATTCTTTAAATGAAGGTAATGTTGGACAATCTTTTGTTGAATGATCATGTGTATCACAAATATGACAAAAAATTTCTTGAATACTTTTTAATTGATCACTCTTTTTCATTTCTAATGACTTAATTTTTCTTGCTAAAGATGCAAGTTTAGCTTGAATATCTATATCATCTTTAAGATTATAAATACAACCCCCATTTGTTGAATTATTGATTTTGGTTGTTGGTGGTTCTATTGTACTTATATTATCCCGATTTTGAACATTTTCTACTAATGAATCCAAATATTCCATAGTTTCATTTGGGTTTTAATCTTCAAAAGTTCCATTACACATGAATCCTATCATTTGCCTATCTTTAGGTATTAGACCTTTATAAAAGTTAGAAACTATTCTCCATGTTTCAAAACCATGATGTGGGCATGTATTAAGTAATTCTTTACATCTATCTCAACATTGATAAAATGTTTCTCCTTGTTTATGGCTACAAACTTTTTAAGAAATTGTTGTTGTATTTCTTCTCGTGATCTTATTGAACTCGATCTCAAATTTTGTAGTCATGTTTTAGCTTTATCTTTTAAACAAAAAAGGAAAAACTTTAATCGAACTATATTCATGCTACAATTTTGATCATTATAAGTGTTACAAACTTCCTCAAATTCTCGTAGATGTAAATATGGATTTTCAGAATCTAAGCCATGAAAATTTGGTAAAAGTTGAATAATTTGAGGTTTAAAGTTGAAATTAGATGCATCAGGAGGAAAACTAAACAAGATGGGGCACTAGTTCTAATTGGGTTCATATAGTGCCTAAGTGTTCTTAATTGATCATATTCTTGATTATTATTATTATTATCTTGATTATTTGAATTATCATCCATGTTTAAATTATTTTCAGATGCTCGAATAAGTCTACCACTTTTTTTACGACTCCAAATACTCATACAAGTAAAAACAACACAATACTTATAAATAAAATATAAATAACAAATATAAACTTAATTTATGCCTCCCCGACAATGGCGCCAAAAACTTGCTACTAATTAAATTATAATTCACCCAAGTGTAGGTTGTCTGCAAGTAGTATATTTCTTAAGTACGAGATCGATCCACAGAGAGGTTCTTTTAAGTTTAAATTTATTAATTTATAAATTAACAAATACAAGAATGAAGTTTACAAATTATAAATTTTTTCAAGGTTCAAGGATTTATTCTTGGTTTATGTAATATTGTTTAACTAAAAGTAGAACAAAGGAAACTACCATAATTAATGGTTCCATGAAAAAGAAAATTAAATATTTAAACATATACATAATATAATATAGTTCCCACTATAAAAAAATATCGAATTAACCGATATTTTATATATGGTACCTATGATTATATATATAACTGTATAAATATAAAATTGCATAAAATAAATATTAAATTAAATCATTATATTTCATTTAGAACAACCGGCAGAGCCACGCTATTGCCTAAATGAAATATATGATTTAATAAGTTAGTTGTGGTAAATTAAAAGTTAGATACGAAAAATAAAAGTTAGTTGCGGGAAAGTAAAAGTTAGTTGCAGTAAAGTAAAATTTAGATGCGGGAAAGTACATGTTAGATTGTTAGAAGTTACTATTAAATTATAATATTTCATTTAGAACAACCGGCAGAGCCATGCTATCGTCTAAATGAAATATATGATATAATTATATAAATATATATATATATGTATAATATAACAATAATAATTGATGAAATATTTATTGTATCAAAATTAAACAACAAATCAAGATAACCACTTCAATGGTATCAAGCATTTGATGTAAATTGATAACAACAAATAATTCATTTTTATACCTACAATAAAAAGAAATTAGCAAAATGAAAAGAAATAAAGAAAGAATATACAAAATATAAACAATCTTACTTCTCCAAGAATTCATCCTCTTCACCTCGACATAATAGATTTAGCTTGCCATGAGCTTACTTTTGATTCACACTAAAATCCTCACTAATAGTTGGGTAAGAAAATATATTAAACTTAGAACTTTTATACACACAAATTATATTTTACAATGGGATATGATGTTTCTCAAGCTAGCACAAGGCCTCTATTTATAGGTCAAATGTGGGGCCCCGGGTCCGACATCTAATATTAATAATTATAAATGTAACAAACCAAACAATTTAGTAAAATACATAATTTGTGGTTCACAAACCAATATAAACATCGTCAAAATAATTTAAAGGTCTCAAATATTTGAAATATAATTTTTAACATGTCAAATAAAATTAGTGAACCAAAGAAATTCAAACATCATCAAGTAGCTCCTAAGACCCGAGAATCCCACTCTACCTCGTATCTCTTCGGCTGGAGCTGGACTCTGGCATCCCAAGCCTCGCCTCACCTACCGTCAAGCACATGAAAACAAGAGGTAGCCTACGTGCCGGTGAGTATAAACCCAGTATGATATAATCAATAACATATGAGAATTAAAATTTCAAATATCTCATATAAAATTCATAAAGATCCAATATAATGCAATGCATGATCAGAAGCTGTGGGCTATCAATAAATCTCAAGATCAAGTGAATCATCTGGTCATAGGGTACCCAAGGATAGAGAATTCCCCAGCAATATTCACCGACTCATCAGCTCGAGGTGATCTGCTGTGTTCTACAATCTCAGGACTATGGTGCGCCTATAGAGAGTGTTCAGGCCATAGCAACGACCTCCGCATACACTATGCCAACTCAACTATAGCCCCATGCGTCCAATAATCAATAAATCAAGGCGACCTCCGCCATATCAAATCTGAATCGAAAGTGGCTCAATATGCAATGTAATGATGCAATTCAATATCATAATATCGATATCATAATACTCATCTCAAGACAAAAATCATCATCAAGTCACAAATAATTCATCGAGCCATATAATTTTCAAATTAAAATAAAAATGGTACTTTTACCTCGTATGTTACCGACCATAACATACCTTTTAAATATTACCAAAAGAAGATCGAAATGTGTAGGTGAGAAGTCTTGAACCTCTGAATTCTACTATAACTCAAGAACTTTGATCATCTATCAAAACAGAGTAGTTTCTGTTCAAAATTAATAATTAATCCAATACTGCTTCGAATCAAGATCCGTAAATTTCTTAACCGTAATATGCCATAAAAATATTTATTGAATCATTTTATCAAACACATGACATGCGTGCTAAAGAGTTAGCTCTTTTACTTTGCCCTTGTCTTCAATTCCATTTCTTTTCAAAATATCAATACATACAATCATAATACCATCAATCATTATATTAACAACTTTACCTCAACACTCAAACCAAACAACACATTGTTTTCTCTTCAATTACTAACTCAAGGAAATAAGCTTTCTTACCTTGCTTCTAAACTCTTGAGGAGAAGAACTTCAAATCTCCAAGCAAAGATTAAGGCTTCAATCAAAGATTAATGTCTTGGAAGAAATTGGATTGAATGAGAAATGAAGAACCCTAGCTTCCAAACCGATAGAGAGAAGAGAAGGAGAAGGAAAATGAGTAAAAAGATGATCCCATTCGATTTTATGCCTTCCCAAACACCAAAACACGTTTTCTTAACTTGCTGGGGGCTCGGGCGGACATCTTTTTCCGCTCGGGCGCGCTCTGCGCACAACTACGTCAAAGATTACTTCCGAAACGCCTCTTTCCTTCAGAATTAGGAAAAGTGGTAAACAGAAAAGTTTTAGCCCTATGTCTTGGCTTGCATCTCCAATCAGCCTCATGTCATTTGAAGGTCTGAGTAAAAAGTTATATTCAATCTCCTAACATGTGTCATTGTAGGAACGACGATACGCACGACACACTTTGGGGCGCTTTTGGCTCGTCTTCCCTAATGATTTTGTAGAACCCGAAAATTAGATTACGTATAAGCCATGCATAATTGCTACTATTTAAAATAAAAATGAATATTTTATATATATGAAGTGTTTGGTTTATTTTAATAATTTTAAGTCATGATTATTTATTTTAAAAGTAGATGTTTAGTTTTATCTTTTCAGGATGAATACGCGAGGTCGGAACGGAGTTTGGAGATTAGAGATAAGATTAATAATAAGAAAAATATTCCTAAATTTAATTTAAGTCAAAGAATGATTTAATTTAAAGGAAAAGAATGTCTTTGGGATTTAATGAATTAATTAGAGCTAAGTTGGTAAATAAGTTCTTTAGGTTAATATTTAATTAAAGCTTAAATTAAAATATGTAAACATATAGGGATGAATTAATCTAGGTATAATATATTCAAGAAATTAAACATAACCTTTAAACATTTAAATTTGAAGTCATGTATGCCATGCAATATTCTAAGCAAGATTCTAAACTAAATTAAATTATTTATGCATTTAAATATATACAATGAAGGTTTAAAATCCTAAACAATTAAAATGAAAGGTTTAAATAAAAATATACAATGCAAATTAGTTCTAATGACCAACATTTAAAATAATTCAAATGGTTAATAACACCCTATTCAAGCCATCTCTAATTTTATTTTATGGTGTAATCATCTCCCCATTTTAATGCACTAATTATAATCAAATACAAGAATACACCTTATTCCTTCCTCAAGTTATTCTACTAGCAAGTAACGTTAATAGGCAGAAAAAAAAATTAAGAACAAGAATCGGCTAGCAAGAGGAAAGAGAAACAATGCAAACTCATTCAAATTCTCACTTGTAACTCTCAACGAAATGCACTTCAAGACTCCTTTATCACCCCTTGTAACCTTCATCCTCATTACCTAGCAGCCCTTCATCCATAATTTTGAAATATATCAGAAGAGAACAGCAGCTGTAATCGTGAAAATCAGCAGAAAACAAGAAAGAAATTTCCATTACGACTCCGTTGCGTCGTATTCGTTGTATTGAATTGTTTTTGTCAAAACAAATTCCAGGCATGTATACATTATTCCTTTGCTCTACAATCAAGTTATATTAGCTATTTTAAATCAGTATATGTTCATATATCAAGTAACACAACGCAATTTGACAGCAAAGAGCTTGAAAGAAATCTGTACAGCTTTTTGTTTTTTTTTTTTGATGGTGCTTCACGGCTGCTGTATTTTGTTGGTTTCAGGAGTTGCTTCGGTTCCAGGCTCTCAAAGCTTATTATAGGCATGATTTAGAGTATGTTAGGGTGTTTTTGGGTCAGTTGGTTCAGTCCATACACTCAAGAATTAAGCAATGACAGCAAACTTTACATAAGCTGCAGAATTGAGTCACGATTTTTGTTCTTGGTTGTTTGGGATGAGAGTTCGAATCATGGCTGTCCTAGGACCGTAGCCATGGTTAGAACCCTTCCTTATCATGTCTAGGACGTGACCAAATCATCTTTTCAAAGCTTGGTTCATGGTTCCATCAGATTTTTAAAACAGCAACACAGGCATCACTCGAAAATTCTGTTTCTGATTTGTGTGAGTATAGTTTCGGTTTTTGGGTGTTGTATGGATTGTGGTTGGCTTGTAGCTCATAACCATGGTTCATACCACACTTTATCATGTCAAGATTGAGCCAAGGTTAATGATATAACACTTGTTTTTTTTATGGATTCGGCGACAGCCGATATCTACACCACTGCACAGATTTGGTGCTCTCGGTTGATACTTTTTGTTGTCTTAGGTGTTTGCTTGGGTTGTGGTTGGCTTTTAGCCCTTAGCCATGATCCAAGCCATGCCTTAGGATGTTAGTAAGAGTCCTTGGGTGGTGGTTCAAGCCCATGGTCATTTATTTCAGTATTTTCACTACAAAGACACAAGCTGCTATTTCTGGTTTTTGACAGCAACTTGAGCTTTGGTTTTGGTTGTGGTTTGAGTTCTTGGTTGGCTTTTAGCCTATGGCCTTGGACTGGACACTACCTTAATGAGTTAGGAAAGTCATGTGTTTGACCGTTTGTGATTTGGTCGAGTTTAGAGGTCGTACGAGAATTTACGGTGAAAGGTGCCAAAATGACTCTCGAAAGAGTGTTTTATGTTTTTGGATTCCTTTCACCTATTTTCGTGTTTTGCAATTCTTATGCATGTTTTTCAGTATGTTTGGGGTATTTTTAATCATGGTTAAACGTCGGTTTAATGTTGGTTCGGGTTAGTATGATACCATGATTAAAAATAAGTGGTTGGTCCTAATAGTCTCATTTTTTGTTCTATTGTTAAGTTTTGGTCAAGATAAGATTATTTGCATGTGTCACATATTAAAATTAAGTCGCAGCAAGCCTGGGAGCGATCCAACTCATCCGGTAAAATAAGGGTATAATTATAATACGTGCATAAAATATAAAATGTTTATTTTTGAGATATATGATATATGTCTTGTGGCCACCTTATGATTATGGGTTTGGAAGTCGGTAGGAACAACCGAGGACCTCTCCACCCGGTAACTTACGACCGGTTTACGATTATGGATGGGTACGGATATCCAGTCCAAGGGCTGTGGTGATCTCTACCGCCCAGTATACTGTGGTTTAGTCTGATCAGGCGCTCACGTTATGTTATGGGCCACTTGCTTAGAAACATTATCTCTACCAGAAAATTATGATATGATATGACAGAGCTCTATTGAGCAAAGCTTTTACGTATGATTTTTAGATATGCACGTTGTTATAATTATTCATGATACGATTTTCACCTTACGATTTACGATACTTTATTTTTACGTTGCATGCGATTTTATGATATATTTACTTGTTATTTACGATATATACATGTTGAGTCTTTAGACTCACTAGACTTGATTGTTGTAGGTATTGCTGAGGTCGAGACCGCGGGCGGAGACCAGTGAGAGATCTTAGGACAGCAGTAGTAAACCCAAGGACCTCATGATTTAATTTATGCACCTTTTATCATTCAAACTCGATTTTAACATGTTGGATTATTTTAAATTGTTGTTTGAATTACAATGTTGACTTCCGCTGTTATTTTAAAAGTAAAATTATTTACATGTTTATTTTATAAATTGGGCAAGTTATTTATTTATTTAGAAAAATTTTAATAATTTCGCAAAATTATGAATACGAAATACGGGCCTTTACAGATTTGAACAAAACTCAAACATGAAAGTTATAGCCTTATGTCTTATCTTTCTAATGAAAGTGGCCTCATATCAATTGGATCAATATACAAAACATTATGCTAAAAACCACAACTACTGCCACATTTTTCATACCGTTTCTGCACTTCCATTATCTATTTAGCTCAAATTCCACCTTTGATTATACCCATCTATTATCTATTCTATTCTATAACATTCATTACCATTCATACCATAACGTAAAGCCATAAACCATCACAACTACTGCCACAATTTTATTTTATTTTATTTTTTTTTTCCAAAATTCGGGCATTACATCAAATGAGAGAAAGGGTCAAAAATTTTATTAATGCCATGTAGTTGTAATAGTAGTTTTTGTCTCCTCCAACTTCAATTCCATGGCTCTTCTTTCAATGCTATGTTCCACGACTTTAATCTCCGAATTGGACTTTGCTCAAAACATCAAACATGTAGGGCATTGTCTGTAGATGAATTTGGCCACTTGTTCACCTCATTTGGTTAAATATTGAATTATTTATGATTTTTTTTACTGTAAGCTGGTCATAGTAAAAGTAAATATGTCTTCTTTTTGATATTTGCACAATTGGAACATCTTAATTAACCTTTTAGGCAATCATATCTTCTACAAAGTTGTAGATAATTTCTCAAAAATTTCAAACATGTTTGAATCACCTCCATTTGAATTTTGTAGCTTGAGTTATCATTATTTTACCAACACGTAGAAAACCTGAAAATAAAACATTTTTAGTAAGACATTTAAATATAAACAAACAATACTAAAATAACATAATTTTATAATTTTAATGAAACTTAAAATTTTAAAATACAAATTTTAACATATAATAAATTATTAGTTTTATGTTTCATCACTCGGCCCAGCTCGGGAAGTGTAATAAGACTTAGAGCATCAAGGGTCATGACCTTGTTCTCACCCCACGATCATCTACCTGATAACCTTGGTACAAGTGTCAATTCCAGGTCAACGAAGGGATGCCATGCTTCGAAATCATTGGCATATCATTCAGCGCACATAGGAATGATGTGACTGGACTAGAGACAGTATGGGCTGTCAAATGCGGCAGTGTTAGGAGGTAGGACATGGGCAACTATCTTGCTATAGGTAGCCACCGAGCACTTAAAGCAACACTTAAAGTAAGGATATAATTACCTTTTCTCCTATAAATACCGAGGTTTACTAGATCATTAAGTATTTTATTCACTGAACATCTTTCGCATGAGTAATCAATATATTGAAACGTCCACTACTTTTTTATCTAAATTTTATTTATAAAACATAAAAATAGAAAATCATTAATTTAAATAACTTAACATTTCCATAAATCCAAATACTTTAACATTTAAAATATCAAAAACATAAAAATCCTTAAATCGTCAATTAACAAAATTCAACTCCTGTCTTTAATTAGATCAACTAACATCAAAATAAAGCATAAAACTCTCTAATAAATTTATTAACAAAAATCTTTAAATTTTTTTAACTATCAAGCTAATGTAGAAAATAAATGTCTCTCGCGAGTGTACTGCCGGGCTTGATTCACTCAAGCGTCAGCGCCTCTCTCAATATCATCATCACATGCAACATTCAAATCTAGTGAATCTAATGACTCAACGCGTTCTAAATATGAGTAACAAATAATACATATACAAGCACAAGCATTTAAAATCATATTTTTATTTAAAATAACTTTTAAGCATAAATAAATCGTAAAGCTTTCAATCATTTATCATTTTGGGTGAAGTTTGATCCCTGAAAGTGACTAGCATTTTATCTTCTGGTTGACTGATCAGTCTTAGCTCACTATTGCGCATGGAGATGAGCACTAGGCACCGATGTAAAATGAAAATTCGATCGTTGGGCTCCCTCTGGGGCCTTGTCCCGTAAACGGGCTCTTTCTGGGACCTTTTCTCTCACGATATTCCCAAAAATCATATATCATATCCTTTATGTCACAATCAATTCACATCCCTCAATATTTTTCTTTTTCTTTTTTAAATCATGAAATATCACGACCTTCCAAAAATAGCATTTTTACAGTAGAAATTACACAGCTTTACCATAAATCATAAAATATCATATTTTCATCAAAATATATCATTTAACATACGTTATGACCCTTCGAGACGCTGCCAAATCTTTTCGTACTACCCAGGTGTAAAATGACCGTTTTTCTATTGCACATAAAATTTTTCGATTTTTAACTTTTTCTTACTTTCATTGACTCTAGATCATCTCGAATAATTATTTAAGCTTAAATTTAATTTTTAACATTTTTATTTAGCTTAAATTTGAGGCATTCGATTTAATTTCCTATTTACTAATTTGAAGAGCGTTTAGTTCCCGAATTAATTCAAACTTTAATATTTTCTTTCCAAATTTTAAACATAGACTTTTATTACCTAAACTACCCTTGCGAACCATGAATCGACCCCCGTGGACCATGGTTTGACCCCTTAACCATTAAACTTCATATTTCTAACACTAAGCTACCCCATCGAGCCACCTTCGTTTTTTTTTCTTGAACCATGGCCGAGCCATCCTTTGACTAGACCTCCTAGGGACCCTACTGACCTAGCCTAACCCAGCGAACCAGCCCCTAGCCACAAGACTAGCCCTTGCGCACCTGCACCAAGCCATGCGAGTTCTCTCACGTTATGATCGAGCCCCCATCGATCCACCCTGCACTAGCCTCTGACCCGACCCTTGACCATCCTCCCTAGACCCTACTGGACCAGCTTAGACCAAACCCTGACCCTCACGCAGCACAGATCGCGGCTTGCGATCCATGCGCATGGGAAGAGTCCATGCGATCATGGACTCTTCCGTTCTTGACAGACCACGGGTCCTAGCCCTGCTAAGACTCTACCAGACCCAGAACCATGACCCACATGACCCCTAGACAAGCCGCATGGTGCCAAGCCACGTGGCCGAGCCATCTTCCCTTCGGCTATGCTAGAAACCCTAGGACTCTCTTCCTCGACCAAGCTCGACTTCCAACCTTCATTTCCCCTTTGAACCGCCCTTGTTCCATCCCTTAAACATCCTATGTTGGCAACGTAATCGTTGGAATTCATAACATGTTCATATATACGTAAAAACTTTCAAAACTTTAAAAATAATCGTCAAATCGTTAAGCAATTTGAACTCCAATATTTTTCATGCAAAATAAACAAAACATGCATATTATGGATTGAATGATGCGTCAAGAAAATTTACAAACGTGCCTTTGCGTTTTAGAACGCTCGAAAATACGATCGTCGGCGCAGGGTTCAAAGAAGAAGGAACGGGCGACGAAGAATCCTTGTTTTCTTCTCTTAATCTTTTCGAATTTCAGTGTGTGTGATTCGGCTGATATGGTTCCCCAAAACACCTAGGAATTCTTTTTATAAATTTTAATTTGCATGTCAATGAGTTTGGGTTTTGGGCTTCCAAGTTTATGAGCAATTTGGTCTACTCATCCTAGCTAAATTAGGCCCAATAATACCTATTTGTTTGTAAAATAAAATTTTATGAAAATTAGTTTTAAAAATTAATATTTTTGATCTTTTAAAAACTCCTTGTTTGCCCAGAACTGGCTTCCTGGGTAAAATCGAGATCGTCTCATAAAATAATTCGAACTCTACCATTTTTAGAAAAATTTAATCATATTTGATCATATTAAGAAGCCTTGAAAATATTTAATGAAAAGTATTTATTTTATCTTGGTCGTCCTTGATCTTCTTTCCCCAGCCTATGATCGAATATTCGGATAAAATCTGCTATTCTTATGAAATCATGCTATAAAATCATTTAGTTATGCAATCATACTTTTAATCATATAATATGTATCGTGCAAGTATTTAAAATCAATTAAATAAAACAATTATGTAATTTAATTCATTTGCGTGCATGCGGTTTACGTGGACGGATTTTCGGGTGTTACATATACATTTTTTATATTGCATTTTCTTTTGAGAAAGATTTTTGAGTGATTTGAGCATCGGAGTGGCTACATCGGAACACGTTCTGGCGCCCTGTTAACGTTTTTGCTCTTAAATTGTGCAGATTCTTCAACTCGGGTACCATCTGTCGAGTATCCAATGTGCCCGAGAAAAATCTACCCAGCTCGGTGAATCACTCACCTAGCTCACCCGATTTACTTGACCAACATCACTTATAAAAGATTCGTTTTTAAAAAATCAAAATAATTTTTTTGCGGGAATCAGTACCTAGCAACTAGAATTGTAAATTAATCTTAAACTTTAAGATATTTTAGTATAGAGAAATCTAAAATTTTAGTGCAATTAAACAATTTGATTTATATAAATTAAATTTAGTCCTTATTTAATAAAACCAAATATCACTTACATTTTATAATATATTTGTTGAACAATTAGTTTAATTGTAACACATATTATACGTTATTTTTTTAGAGTAGGTCTCTTGTGAGACGGTCCCACGAATCTTTATCTGTGAGACGGGTCAACCCTACCGATATTCAAAATAAAAATTAATACTCTTAGCATAAAAAGTAATACTTTTCATGGATAACCCAAATAAGATATCCGTCTCACAAAATACGACCCGTGAGACCGTCTAACGAAAATTTTTGCCATTTTTTTATTGCTAAAATTTGAAGAATAAATCGATTGTAATCAAAACCGTTAAAAACTTGTAATGCCCGGATTCTTTTTTAAAAAAATTACTGTTCATCGAGTTATTATTCACCCGTTGTGGCGCTAGAATAGTGACGCCTAGGCGCTAGAGCTACGATTTGGCGCTGAGGCACTGAAAAATGGCGCTGCGGTGCTACAGACGCGAAAATTGACTACGTAAGATAATTTTCACCTTCTCCAATTATTTTTCTCCTCCTTCACGCAAACCCTCATCCATTTCCTCTCCATTTTCAAACTTCTTTCTAATTTTATGGGAGATATGTTCAAGAAAAATATAAAATGAAAGTAGATTTGTGATCCTCTCTTTACGGGCTTCAAGGTGATGTAAGTATTTCCCAATTTTATTCAAGTTTGGAAATGAGTTGAAGTTTAGAATTGATATTTGAGTTGATATTTGAGATATTAAGATGTTGAAGATATTATATTTGAGTTGGTTTGAATTTAAAATGGATATGAACATGGTTTCTTGTTTTTGTGCAAGATCAGTTTTTATGCCTACTATATTTAGATTATATGGGACGGTTCTAGTTGGATTTTGATACTATGGTCTTCATCAAACTTGTAGAGCATTGAGTAGCTTCGATTTGGTTCTTGAATCACTCAATTCCATGAAGAAATGAGAGAGATATGTTATTTTTACTAAAACTGGTCTTGAAATCCAAGTTAGTGCAGATTTGTGTATATGCTTTCTGTTTATCCGAATTCTGGGATTTTATTGGTTGGGATTTGGAATTTGGTGTTCCAATGAAAATTATAAAACATTGTCTTGTATTCAAAATGATACAAAATTGGCTTGATTCCATTGGATATTGAGGAAGTTATGCTCAAAATACTAAACTATGCCAGATTTGTACTGATGCAGAATTTCGAAAATTATGTTGTATGTTTCAGATTATGAACTACTGAATGAATGACTTTATTTGACAAAAGTTTGTGAAGAAGAATTTTTGGCCATTGCGTTTTCTTGCATATCCAATTTGCGGATTTTGATTTGAAGCAGTATTGAATTAATTATGAATTTTGTACAGAAACTGCTCTGTTGATATAAATGATCCGAGTTCTTGAGTTATAGTATACTTCAGAGGTTCAAGACTTCTCAACCATATATTTTGATCTCTTGTTGGTAATATTCAAAAGGTATGTTACGGTCAATAACATACGAGGTAAAAGTATCATTTTTATTTTAATTTGAAAATTCTATGTCTCGATGAATAACTTGTGATTTGATGATGATTGTTGTCTTGAGATGATGATATTGATTTGCATCATTACATTGCATATTGAGCCACTTGTCGATTCAGATTTGATATGACGGAGGTCACCTTGATTTATTGATTTTTTCGATGTATGAGGCTATAGTTGAGTTGGCATAGTGTATGCAGAGGTTGCTGCTATGGCCTGAATATTCTCTATAGGCGCACCATAGTCCTAGGATTGTAGAACACAGCACCCTACCCCGAGCGGATGAGTCGGTGGATGTTGCTGGGGGATTCTCTTCCCTTGGGTGCCTTATGACTAGATGATTCACTTGATCTTGAGATTTATTGATAGACCACAGCTTCTGATCATGCATTGCATTATATTGCATCTTTATGAAATTATATGAACTATTTGTAATTTTAAATCTCATATGTTATTGATTGTATCATACTGGGTTTATACTCATCGGCACGTCGGCTACCTCTTGTTTTCATGTGCTTGACGGTAGGTGAGGCGAGGCTTGGGATGCAAGAGTCCAGCTCCAGGCGAGGATATACGAGTTAGAGTGGGATTCTCGGGTCTTAGGAGTTATGTGATGATATTTGGATTTCTTTGGTTCACTACTTTATTTTAGCATGTTAAAATTTATATTTCAAACATTCGAGACCTTTAAATTATTTTGACGATGTTTATGTTGGTTTGTGAACCACAGATTATGTATTTTACTAAATCGTTTGGTTTGTTACATTTCTAATTATTAATATTAGATGTCGGACCCGGGGCTCCACAAAACTGATCTAATAAGACTGTACTAGCGGTTTGGTTTCGGAATCATCTTTCTATAGAACCAGAAAACAACGGTTTGAAACCTATGGTCAGGCTTACATGATTGGTGTAAAATTTTGAATAAAAATTCAATTAATTTTTTTTTTAATCAAATTAGAAATTGTTGCAATTGTCTTTTTAATTATTTTTGAGGAAGATAAAAATTTTACGGATGAATTTATAGAGAAAACTACTTTCGACTAAAATTAAAAACTTTTAACATCTTGAATATTAATATTTTATTAAACGTTGGTGGATATCAAGTGTTAGTGACTTATATCGATTTAAGAGAAATCTATATTCTTCAGTCAAAATTCGCATTTGCAAACATATATCCACGTAACATTATCAACACATGACTTGTCCGGATTAACTCAAGATTTTTCTACATGGCTTGTGTACTGAAAATTCAAAAAGAGAGACAGTTTCAAGATGAAACAACACCTGAAGCCTGTACAAAATCATATTCTATAGAGACCATTACCAACATTCGTAGATCATGATTCATGACGCCATCCTACTTCTCTCGCCATCGTCCCCGCCATTAAACGTCTCAAAACATGCTATATACTCTTCCATGCATGCTCTATAACCATGCATTACTGGATATTTTGTTGCTAGTTCCAATCCCAGACTCATCCATTTTTTGCCCGAATCAACGTGCCCCATCTTCAATGGGAGAGCAGCTCGATTCCATGCTGTCGTGGCAAGCCATTTGGCTTCCTCAATGGGATACTCTCCCTCCTTCAATCCAACCATAATCCTGTATGCTTGCTTATACATTTCAAATGTCGAGTCATCATCCGATTCTCCCTTACAAATGGTGCTAACACATATTAGTTTCCGTAGGACAATAGCCACAGTTTCGTAATCTGGGGAAGGGGAAACGAGAAGAGAAGAAAGGCAGGCATTTAAAGCAAACATGGAAACTTCAGGATTGAATTGTGATCCTTGTGAGGCTTCGTAGCCGATTTGAAGTAATTGTTTTGGGTCACAAGATTTGGAGGCGGCAAAGTTTTTAACTAATAGTAGTTGTTGGTTGCCTGTGTCACTTAACCTGGAGTGCAAGTGGCAAGCGCTCCATGTGTACAAGAAGAAGAAGTTGGGCTCTATTGCATCAACGACATAATCATCACTTTTTCTCATGGTTCCTGAGGTTGACATTAGCATCTGTATCAAAGAATTGGTAAAAGCATGGGTAACTTAGAGATTGTTTTTGGATTGAAATTTAGCTAGAGTTCACATGAATGCTAAAATATTTATCATGTCAGATGTAATTTTAATACGTGAGCTTCCTCAGTAATGGGTGTCTGTAAGGACCGTAGAAACATCCAAAACTTGCACTAAAAAAAAATGAGAGTGTGGGAAGATAAAAAAAAGAAATTGTGGGATGATAAAAAAAAAAAAGAGAGAATGTGGTATACATGGTCGGTAGGCATCATATACAATTTAGGCTATTTGGCTATTAATAACTATTTTAAAAGTTAAAGGGGCCAGAGTAAATGTTATGGTTTCTAATGTGTTCTTCAACACTTGTATCCTGCTGTCTTTTATCTTAATTTGTTTTCGAGTCGTCGTATTTTGTATCTGTATTCTTTATACCCTTCCCAAATGCAACATTAACAAAATTTTAGAACATATTTAGATGTTTACCTTTCCTGCCCTGGCTAACAATGCTATGGTTTCTCTGACTTCAGCTTCTAGAAGTGTCCCATTCTTATGCTTCTCAGCAGCTATAATGGCGGATACAGTCAGTATTATCGATTTACAAAGCATGGCATCATTGCTCTCTGCTTTACCATCCTCCGGAATTCCGTATAACTCTGATGCCAACCTGAAGAATTCTGCACTTAACTCATAATTCTTCTCCTGTCCAGTCCTTACACCACAATTCCAAGCATTTGCTGCAAACCAACTCTTTTCTCGTCTTCCAACCTCCCCCGAGCCAAAAAAACAGTCAGATCCAATCTCAGATTGACGAGCATGAGCCCTTTTCATTTGTTTCAGGATATCAGAGTAATTTGCCTGGTCCTGACTTAAAATTGTGACTAATGTGCGGAATACCACAACTTCACTAGTCTGCATCGGTTTTCCTGAGAAATGAAAGTTCAAGAGTTGCGACAGAGAGGCGGTGGCAACAGAAAAGGAGCGGCATGAAATGGCTTCATGGGCTACCAGAGAGAGGAAATCTGTACTGAAATCAAGGCAGTTGGGCATCGATTGCACCAGTGTTATGGCACTGTCATGATCTTTTTTTTGCAAGAAGATCTTAAACTGCAAATCCCAAAATATAAGCCATTACTTCAGAACAAGCCATTACACAGTCCTAAGTGTCACCTGAGCTTAAGTAGATTCACTTTCAACATTATGGAAAACTATACCTTGAGAAAAGCACTAGCTATATTGGGTTCCAGCTGAAACAAAAAGAAACAAAAACAACAGGAATGAGAGATTTTATATTTTATAATGGAGAGATTAGTTGACACTGATTGATTTTTGTTATACCCTTTCAGCCTCATTAATGTATTCTTCGGCTCTATCTAACTGCAAGAGTCCCAGATAGCAGAGGCACAGAACTCGAAATCCCTTCGCTCTAAGGATTCTGTTCTCTATGCCATGAGGGACATACAGCAAAGCCTTTTCAAACATATCGGCACTGAATAGACAATCTTTCGATCGAAAAAAATCTGTGGCACTGCAATGGTAGGTTTTGAAATAACTTAATCGGTACCTTGTATTGCATCAAGTGATACAGTTCTTCAAGAAACAGAGCAAGAAAAGGGAAAAAACCGAAAGAATCTACGTCGTATGGACAACTTAATTTATTTTTCTCCTGATTGGGTCAGAAATGGCATTCAAAATATAAATACTGTAATTTCAAGCCCTCGTGATTGAATAAAAACAACACGCATACACAAGCATACATGTATTTCTTTTGTGATTTCAAGGAAAAAGTGAATTGGCAGTTGAAAGCATCAACAGGATTTACAAAGAGCCTAAAGCCACTACACAAGACCATTCTAACTATCATCACATGCAAGGAAAACAATGCATAGTACTTCTGAAGATAGTCAATCTTCTGATTCCCGTGACACTGTAACACAGTAAAAGTATAAGAGACACTTCTTCTAGAACAAAGCGTAGATTCTTCGTATTCTTCTGTGAAGTTTTGTACACTGTCGCATCAAATTTATTTAGAATAAAATAATGGATTAATAATCATGCACTTCTTAAGGCATACTGGAATTTACCAGTTCCAAAGAAGAGCGTGCATTGTGGTCCTCTCCTTTGCTGCTCCTTCTCCTTGGAAAAGTGCCACAACCCTCTCATCTGCTACCAACTCCCCAACAACTTTGGCTCTCACCTTCATTCCTTCAACACCGGTCATTCCCTTTCCAACTATCCTATTGATCACCCTAACAGCTGCACCAGCACTAACATGGCATCGCTCCAATAACCCAAGAAACACACCTTTAACAGTCTCTGTGCCAGCCGTACCTGCAGCCTGGAAGTAAGAATCCACTGCCGACAGCCAAACACCCTCAGGGATCCCCTTATTCAGCACCATTCCTCTCAGCTCCTTCTCTGCCTCCCCGTATCTCCCCAATCCCAGCCATGCCTTCATTGCCAGCACACTCAAACTCGGATGGTGGTCACCATCACTCCCAACCTCTTTCAAAACCTTCACACATTTCAACACGCTCTCAAATTCATCACCTTGCAAATGAGCCGCAGCAATAAATCTCAGAGTCTTCAACCTCAATTCCTTCAAATTTAATGTCTCTTCAGTTCTCTTTACTACTCTTAACCCCTTTTCACATAATTCTAAGGCGTCATTCATCAATTTTAATGACTGATTTACTGTAGAAGCCTCATTTTTGGACAGTAACATCTTTCCAAACGTCAGGTACTGATTAGCTAGGGCATTATAGTTTCCTGCAATACCAAACAAAACATTTTTGGACCTATTTAGTAACGTGATCGCCAAATTGCAGTCTGATATTTCCCACGCAGCTCGTGATCTGGCAAGATTGAGATCTAACAATAATTTTTGTTCATCGCAGTCAGACATCGAATGAATCTCAATTTTTGATACAAGATCGGTGGCATTTTCGTAGCAGTGTTCCGCTGAATCGAATTTTTTGAGATCATGCCAGATCAAACCAGTCTTGTAGAAGAACAGAGCTACCTTCATACCAGGAGAAGGTATCCCTTCAACGTCAGAATTGAGGAAGAGCAGATCTGCGGCAATTTGACGGAGCTTGGCATGTTCCTCGGAAATCTTCGCTGCAGAAGCATTGGAAAGGTCGACACACACGTTCCAGAGGCGGTAGCTGAGTTTCCATACTAGAATTTTGGTGGAGTTGGGGAAAGGAGCTAGTTGACTGATCACTGCTAGAGAGAGTTTAAGATCCGAGGAGAATGAATCGAGTAGGGGCTGCGTAGGGGGGTGGCGTTCGAGCGAGTTTATCAAGGATTCTATTTTAGAGAGTGCGCGAGAGTGGTCACTGTCGACTGCCGCGGCGGTGGCGGAAGCGATGCCATGGCGTTGGTCGGGCGTGGAATTCTCTGCGATTCTCATTTTTCCTACTTAGGAGTTGGCGGGAAATGTTATTGAATTATTATATATTGTGAAATTCCAGAGGAGCGGAGAGGAGAGGAAACCCCCGAAGAACAATTTTGGATGGTGATTTGGTTATCCAAGTCGGATTTAATATCTTTTACTTATGGTTATAACAACTTAATGAATATCGTCAAACATCAATTTGAGAGAGTTACGTATTGATCAAAAGACAAAATGTTAATAAAAAATTATCTAAATATTCTTACAAACCGTGATCAGACAATTTTTTTCCTCTCACTAAACTCTCTCAACTTCAATTTTCCATTTTTTCTTTTTATTTTTTTGGTCTTCTACTTTTGTTTTGATTTTTAAAAAATCTGAATACATACAGAGGACAAATAGTAAATTTTGAAAGAACTTATTGTCAACCTCTTTCAGATATAAATCTATCTTACTTGGGAAGCGTTCAATTAGGTTACATGTATGTATAGCGTGTGCCATCATTACTAGTTTTGTATTAATATTGAATTAGTTTTTTTTTTAATGATATAAATTGCTAGGTGGTGACTTTTAATAATATTTTTGTTAATTTATTATTAAAATGTTATAATTTTGTTGTAACTTTAATGATTGTATTTATTTTTAGGTATTTATAATAAGAACTGAAAACATGTATAATGCATAACGAGTTTGCAAGGTCTATCAAGAATTGGATATGATGGGGTTTGAAGGGGTGAAATCGTGTTCAATTTTTTTCTTAAATGGACGGGTTTTCCGTTGACCAAACTCATCCCGCTGTCAAGTGTCACCTCTAGATTTGGCTATTTTTTTTAAACTGGGTAAAGACACGTGCTACGCACGTAAAAATACATTTCCGTTATCAATAATTGTTGTTAAAGAAATGAGATCGGAAGAGATTAATTTACAGAAAATTATATATTAATGATTTTCATGTTATTTTAGTTAATAGAAAATGAGTAATGCTACATGTACAACTAAATTTGTACAATAATTCTTACAACACAAAAAAATCAACCACAAATTTTTTTTTTTCAAAATCTCATGATAAATTAAATATAAAATCTCATTAGACAATAACAAAATCTCATGATATAATTGTTGTAAATATCGTAGTACGATATATTGGTTGTCTTTTAACATTATCCGTAGAAAATTCAATGTAATATAATTTGTACAACAAGTATTATAAAATGAGTGCAAAAGATATTTGTTTAAAAATTTTATGTGTTATAAATCTAAGGTTATTCTTGAATGGAAGGATTTCAATACATTCAAATGTATTTTTGTTATTTAGTGAAGTAACATCGTAAACTTCAAATCCACTCATTTCATGTGTATATAGTAGTATTTTATGTTAATTATGATATATTTTAAGTCCACCCAATAATGATGTAATTTGAAATTCATTCTACTTTATATAAATAATAATATGTAAATAAGTCGTTTTTAGATTCAATATTCTATTGTTTCATTGTTAATAATAAAATTATAATTCTAATCCATGAATTTGAAATCAATTCATCCAAGCGCAATCTAAATAAATTAATAATTGTTGAAAAACATATTAGTAATAAATCTTATAATTTTGTATAAATTAGACATTGGAGAAAATATAATATAGAATTGATATCATAATAATAATTAAAATTAAATTTGAGAGAAGAAAAAATTATAATACATAGTGTTGACCATTTATTTTACCACGTGCAACCTATTTATGAAAATAAAAATACAATATAGCTAGATAATATATTCTAAATCTTAAATTAAATTATTTCGTCAAATGTTTTCTTCCTTTATATTTTAAATTTTTATTGCTTTCACAATTTTTTTTTTTGTCATCAGCTTTTTCTTCCTTGTGAAAAAAAACCATATTCTCATCATCTTCATTAGCAAATCTTATGGTGCTGTCGACATCAATCATTTGCATTTTCATATCTGTATTTTTTGATTCTTTTGTTGGACGACTTCTTTTTTTATAATAATTTCGATGCTGAAAATTTTTCCGTGCAACAATTTAATTATCTTCAATATTCATTCTTGTGTTGTTATCGTCTTCTATTACTTATATTTCAATATTATTACAATTGAGACAGTTGATGATCATCTTTTTTCTTTTTAATTTCTTGTTGTTCAGAATCTACTGATATCTTTTTGCATTCAATGTTTTCGTTGCTGAAATTTTTTTTAATTTCTTGTTGTTCAATTACAAATTATTTAAATCGTTTTGTTTATTTTGAGAAGAAATGTATATTCTTCTCTATTTGATGCCTCTACAGGTCTCACACAAATTAAGTTTTTTTGTGAAAATTTTTTTCGTTTAATATACAAGCAAATAAAGCCGAAGAATTTTGTTATTTCAGTCTTCTAAAAATTATGTTTCTTTTTTGTAAAAAATCTTTTAACTTAATCTACAAGCAAATAAAACCAATGAATTTTAGTTATTTCATCTTCTAGACAACTGAAAAATATGATTTAATTAATATGATATTAATTTATCAAAAAATGTTCAACTCTTAGTGATATAACAGATTTATGCAATATATTATTTAAATACAAAAATTCAAAATTACGATCAACATATTTTTTTTTTATATTTCATACTATATTATTGGAAGTATTAAATTTTTAGATATTAATTTTTTTTCTTGAGAAACTTCTTGCATATATAACTCATTCAAAAGATTATAGATTTACAAAATAAAACAAATCATATTCAATTTAATATTTTGTGAAAAATATATGTTCACTTCATCTATAAGCAAATAAAAACCAAATAATTTCGTACTTTCTTATTATCAATCATAAGGAGAAATATTGAGTAATGCTAATGATAATTTTTGTAAAGATTTATTCATAATCATTTTAAAAATTTACCTTCAAACATATTTCATTTCAGATTACATAAAGTTATAATTGATTTTCTTATATCCATCTTTTATAAAAATACATTTTTGTCAATTGCAAGATCATCAAATAAGTAATTGTTATAGTTTCTGACCTTTACAAAGACGAAAAATATTTAAAATTAGTAAAATTATATGTATTCAATCATATATTGTTAAATTTTAAAAATAAACTAAGGCTTTGAAAAATATTAGTTGGATTTTTTTATAAAGAAATATAGATAGAATAAATACTTACAGAATATTTATAAGGTCATCTTCTTTCTATATCCGATAATGCTTCGTATCATTTTTGTGAAATGTAATTAACTGTCGAACCTTCTTCATAACACCAACCCACATGATTTAATTATTTGGCTTCATTATTTTAATTCGTCGTTTTAAATTAAATAATCTCAATTAATGTAAAATAAAGGATATTTAACATCATGTCCTTACACAAATTATGTGTTTTTCGTGGAAAAAATTCACTATATTTACAACCAAATAAAACAAAAGAATTTTGGTATTTCAATATTTTACAAATTAATTATTTTGGGAAAAAATTATTTTCACTTCATCTATAAACAAATAAAACCAATGAATTTTTGTATTTCAATATTCTCAAATTAATATTTTGTGGAAAAAAATATGTTCAATTCATCTACAAGAAAATAAAAACCAAAGAATTTTGGAATTTCAGTTTTCTTGGCAACTTGGTCCTTACTTAACATACGTAGATTGACAATTTTGACATCATCATAATAATTGATTTTACAAAAACATCCTCACCAAATTAAAGATAAACTTCTTGCATATATAAAATCATTCAAAAGATTATAAATCTACAAAATAAAATACATCACATTCAAATTAACAAATATTTTTGTGAAAAACATTTGTTCATTTCATCTACAAGTAAATAAAAACTAAATAATTTTGACATTGTCTTTGGAGAAGTAGTGAGTAATGCTAATGAATAATTTTTATAAAAATTTATTTATCATAATTTTTACATTTTACATTCAAAGATATATTTTTAAGTTTACAAAAAGCTGTAACTGTTTTGTCAATACATATCTCTTATAAAAATACTCCTTCGTTAATTGCAAGAATATCTCATAAAGTAATTGTTATAGTTTCTAGCCTTTAAAAAGATGAAAAAATAGATAAAATTAATACAAATATATTTAGGCAATCTTATATCGTTAAATTTTAGTAATAAACCAAGGTTTTGAAAATTATTAGTCGACTTTCCTTTTTATAAAGAAATATAGATATAATAAATACCCACGAAATATTTATTAGGATTATCTATATTTATATCTGATAATTCTTGTATCATTTTGTAAATATAATTAAATGTCTAAAATTCTTCATGACACCGACCTTGGTAAACCAAAAAGAAAATTAGTTTAATTATTTGGCTTCATTAGTTTAATTATTCGTTTTAAAATAATTAATATTAATTAAGGTAAAAAAAATATATTTAACATCACATCCTTATAAAATTAAGTTTTTTGTGAAAAAAAATATTTTCACTTTATTTACAAGCAAATAAAACCAAATAATTTTTGTATTTAATCTTCTGCAAATTAACTTTTTTGTGAAAAAAACTACAAATTAAGTTTTTTGTGAAAAAATCATTTTCACTTCATCTATAAGAAAATAAAACCAATATATTTTGGTATTTCAATCTTTTCAAATTAATATTTTTTGTGAAAAAAGTTTGTTCAATTCATCTACAAGAATATAAAAATCAAATAATTTTAGAGTTTCAGCTTTCTTGGCAACTTGATCATTATGTAACATAAATGTAGTTTGACAATTTTGTCCTGATCATAATAACTGATTTTACAAAAATATCCTTACTAAATTTCTCTTGTATGTACTAACTAAGGACAAACACTACAAAAAAACGGTGAGATTACGACGGTTGTAGGAAAAACCGTCGCAATTATAGCGACGGTTTTAGAAATACCGTCGCTACAGTAGCGACAGTTTTTAATAAAACCGTCTTCAGATCCACGTAACGTTGGAAGATTACACACCGACGAGCGAATCTACGAAATTATATAGTCTCGCTAATACCAGAGAAGAAAGGCGAAAATCGATGAAGAAAATGTTCGCGAACCTCAGTATATAAAGAACCATAGCGACGGTTTTTTTCATAAACCGTCGCCATTAGCGACAGCTTTAATTTAAACCGTTTTAGGCAAGCCATCGCTAGTAGCGACGGGTTTTTATCCCGTCGCTACTAGCGACGGTGTACAAGACCCGTCGCCGTATATTGCGACGGGTAAAAAAACCGTCGCCTAATATGGCGACGGGCTTAAATATAAACGTCGCCAAAGGCGACGGTCATAAAACCCGTCGCCTAATATGGCGACGGGTTGGTTCAAGCCGTCGCAATAATAGCAACGGTTTGACATAACCCGTCGCTGAAATAGCGACGGGAATGATAAACCGTCGCTACAATAGCGACGGGTTCTGATAAACCGTCGCTTATTTTTGTAAGCGACGGTTTTATTAAAAACTGTCGCTACTGTAGCGACGGTATTTCTAAAACCGTCGCTATAATTGCGACGGTTTTTCCTACAACCGTCGTAATCTCACCGTTTTTTTGTAGTGATTNCTGTAGATGATGGATCAGAGCATGCTGTTCCCAGCCCGCGGTCGGTGAACAGCATGTTCAAGAGTGTGGTTGGGGGGAAGAAGAAGGGGAGGATGTACGGGTGTGGGTCGATGGCCAGCACCTTATATCCAGATGAGATGGCTCCGGGTAGACGTGGTGGGTCATCGGGTGTCAGTCAGTCGTCTCAGTCCCAGCAGATGGCAGACATGCGACAGACTCTAGATTCATCGTTACGCCGTAACGATGAACTTTACGAGAGGATGCAGGCAACAGAGGCGGAGAACGCCATGCTGAGAGATCGCATGGTGTCACTAGAAGAGCAGGTCCGAGTCTTAGTTGCAGGCATGTCACAGGGAGCTACTGCGCATACACCAGGCCGCACGCTGCTTGGACCAGGCACTTCTCACAGGGGTCGATCACGTGGCGCATCAGTTGCTTCTTCATCTCGTACCCACAGATTATCACAAAGTTATGTTCCTCCGACGCAGGGGTACGAGGATGGAGATGACGACGATGACGAGACCCAGTCACCTGAGGATAGTTTTTTTTGATTTTTTTTACGACATTTGTACCAAACACTTTCATTAACCTTTGTGGATTAGTAATATGATTACATTTCTCAAATTTTGTTATTTTTTTTTCAATTGTACTGGACACAATATATTTTTATACATATTTAAGGGAAATTTTAAAAAAAAATAATAGAAAAAGGCGACGGTTTTTCTAAAACCGTCGCTTAATATAGCGACGGTTGTATATTACACCGTCGCTTAATATAGCGACGGCTACGTCAAATTCCGTCGCTAGAGCGACGGTTTTTATATAACCGTCGCTTAGTATAGCGACGGTATTGTGATAAACACCGTCGCTAATATAAGCGACGGTTAAACTAAACCGTCGTTACATTAGCGACTGTTTAACAAACCGTTGCTAAAATAGCGACGGTGTTGTTCGACAAAACCGTCGCTACATTGTAACGGTTATTGAGAAACCGTCGCTGAGGGAAGGCGACGCGACCTCCGGTTACGGATCACTAAACCGTCGCTACAACCGTCGCCTAACCCTTTAAGCGACGGTTTTAGCGACGGTTAAAACCGTCTATTGACGGTTTTTTTTTTTGTAGTGAAAGTTGACAATAAACAATAGAAAAACTTTGACCTTTATTCACACTTTTATAATATGTATATATATATATATTCTCATTTGTGTTAAATTTGACATTTCATTTATTTTAATTTTTTTTATAAGAAATGTGTTCTTAAATAAAGCACTACTTGTCATTCAATTTATAATTCGCAATATATTTCAATTCTCATTTCCAAAAATTGATTAAAAATTTTTTATCATATCTTTTATGATAATTAAAAAAAATCATTATATTTGATACCCCGGACCGAGAATGGGTCCGGCCCACTCTCGGTAGCTCAGAAAGGCAGGGGCCCAGTATTCAGAAGTTCCTGGATCCTCTCAAATGCGCTAAGAATGCAGGAGGGCATCCGGGAGGTCATCTCGGTCGACTTCCTAGAGGCCCGTAATCGTGACACAGAAAGTGGAGGCCGACCTCCCATGCCGACCTCAAAGCATATCCCGAGCCGACCTCCCGGATTATAGTGTCGTATTGATTAGAAATGTCGCGGCCGAGCTCCCATAAAGTCTAGACTGTGCAACTTCTTTCGCATCAAAGTTGATACATAGAACATTGGTTTCAGTACTGATCCATAGATCTCCTAAACAGCCCCTTTGATAGCATCAAAGTTGATATCTAGAACATTCCTCAAATGATGTGGATAATAAGTTGCCCACCGAGTTTGAGTACCCATATTTATACCTGATCCTCGGCTTCTTGCATCTTCATAATGTACAACTCGCTCCTTCTTTCATAGCCTGTTCAACTTCTTTCGCATCCTGATCCTCGAACCTGTGTACGAGTTCCTCAACCGATCCTCCTCCGGAATAAGTTTTTCTCCCTGTAAACGGTGATTTTTCCGCTGTAATTGTGGAGTCCTTTCATGTTTCTCAATATTTATACGCTTTGGAGGCATCTTTGCTCCTATTTGAAGGTGAAAAATGAAAATCTAACTTCTAAAAATCAAACGTTATGATTTTCCTATTTGATCGTTGGTTCTAACGCCCTCATATTTGATGTGACTAAACGATTGAATTTATAGAAAAATAGAAAAGAAATTCTTCAAAGGCATTAACACAAGGTTAAACTATTAAGAATTGAAATAAACATTTTTAAAAATTAGAAATACGATCGATAATGTTTGGAAATTGAAATAAATATGATTGAAGATGCTAAAAAATTTAGAGCTTGAATATTAGCAGTACGTGTTTCCAGTGTTAGTGATAGAGTTGATTGTGTTCGATGATGATCCAGCTTCCTCTCCCTTTTGTCCGACGTCTTCCAGCCGTTTTTCATGACATTGATCGTGGCATAGTCTCCTAGTCACAATCCCAAGACTTGGGTCAATCCTCTATCTTTCCAGAAATCATGTCAACTTTCTTTTACACCTAATAGGATAAATCAATTAATTTTTCTCATGGAATATTTCTTCCTATTTCTTGTTGAACCAAAAATTATATTTTTAGGGCCACCACCTCTAGTATCACTTGTTAGGTTTTGCTGATGTGTTTAGAGTGTTAGAGTAGATGTCCTGCAAGCCAACGGTTGGCTAGGGAATTTATTGACTCAAGTGTAATAAACAATCTTTATTTTAATATAATTTAACTTTTCATGGTTTCAGTTTACTTTATCTGAATACCCATGCAATCAGCATAGATAAAGTCCTTGATTATACTTTAATACAAATGAATCGTAATTCGATGTTGAAACTCATTTGTAAACACTGTATAATCTAAATTCGTTCCTAGTCGATTCAGCCGCCTAAAACATGGATAAAAGTCGCTTGAGCTCGAGACTAGCATCTGTGATGTTGTGTACAGCGTTTCTTGGTAAGGGCATAGAGATGTCCAAACTTGCAGATGGGTAGTCATATGATGATTATATCGAACAACCCTCCCTCGGACTTTCTAAGTGGTTATCATTCATCGAGAGGATAAGTCTGTGATTATGATTGTACACCATTAGTCCTTACGACCCGGGACAACACTGAGGCTCTATATGCTAGGACTGTGCTTTGACTCGTTTACCGGCTCCAGGAGAGTCATCAGGTGGCGAGATTGGGTACAGTTGCGACACATATAGGAGCCAGTGCATTGTAGTCGGGGATTCACCGCTCACCTACGGGTGTGGATATCTTATGTGATCTGATGAAATAATAGTGCGTGGAATATCTGGCCAGAGTATGAGATGTACGTTGGAGAAGGAGTTATCCAATAGTACATGCGATGCCACTATTATATGTGTCACATAGTTATCGAATTGATATGCAACCCTCGATGAACCAATGGTTGCAGATTCGATCGGGATATATGAGATGAAGGGATCGTACTGTACGCTAATCATAATCGACTGGTTCTTGCAGACACTATCAGTGATACCTAGTGGATCATGGGGCGATGCTACTAGACGCTCTTACCATGATCCGATGGGTGCAATCAGAAACGAGTTCTGACATTCTTGATCAAGGTGTTGATGAAAAGAATGGGGCTAACTAGGGTAAGCCTGAATAAAGGAAATTGTTCTGAATCACAAAGAGTTGTGAACCCACGGCTAGCTGTATCCCTGAACCATTGAGGTTCACACAAGTACTAGATTATCTTGTTCCCGTTGAGATAATAAATTCAATGAGTTGAATTTATAAGAAATAAGTTTGATATGATCAATCGATAAGCTTATAAATAAAATTTATAAAAGCTTATAGAAATTTAGAGAGCATGACTGTTAAGACAGTCAAAGGAGTACACCTGCCTTATTTAGACATTGGTGATCTCGAAATTAAAGTGCGCATCATAATAACAAATAAGTTGAATTTGTCACATCGATGATATTGGATCGTCGATCGGGATTATGATGAGATTAATGTAATGGGAGTATAAATCATGGGCTTGTAAGAGTATAAGCTCATCATGCAAATTTATTAAAGTTCAAATGGACTTTAATAATTAATTATATATATTTTAATTGAGTTAAAATATAGCCCATTAAGTTTTTATAAAATATATTATTGATTTATGAAATATGCAAATATTCATGATACCATAATTTTAGTAACTTGCACACAAAGAAAATAATATTGGATGATTAGTTGTGTGCCATTTTCGAGAGTTACCATGTTTGGATATGAATTAAGAATCTTTAATTAACTTAATTAATTGGATTAATTAAGTAAAGAAAGATTAGTATTAAAATAAGATTTTATTATTCTTGTTGCACATGGCATGCATTCAAAAAGGGTTTTTCGATTATTTGGCATGCAAATATTTTTTTGGAATCTTTAATTGTCTTAATTGATTAGATTAATTAAGTAAATTAAGGATTAGAAATAATAATGAGGGATTTTGATTCCTTATTTACGCAACATGCATCCAAAAGAATATTATTATTCTCAAGGCACAAAAATTGCATTCGAATTCTTCTGGGAATTTTGTAATGAATTTTTCGGCTCTTCCAAAATATTGAAGTGCTGCTCTCGAATTTTTCTTTCTTGTTGCGAGAAGTTGATTTCTTCTCCAGTTCCATCTCTACGCAAAAGTTTTTCTAAATTTTTAGTGCAATTTAGAAGAGGAACAAATATTCCAGTCGTGGACCGGATTAGGAGATCGAAGAATGTTCGTAGAGATTTACAACAAGAGCTACATCCGCTAATACCGGAATAATTGGAGCCAAGTGAAATTATTCACCAAAGGTATAATTTTTCTAAATTTTTATGAATGTTTATTCATATTAAAACCATACGAGTGCTCAAACAAATATTTTGATTGTCAAAATAAAATAAAAATTTTAAAACTTCAGCTGCGTTTTGGGCACGAGGAAACCGAGATCCAACATAGAGAACTTCACAAAATTTTATTTCTTCAAATGTCTGGTGCTCAAAGTTGGCGTTAGTAGTAAGGAGCTAATCTCGATCCGATGAGTGCAGAAGACGACTTTATAAAGTAAGCACAATAGTAGTTTCAGAATTCAGTGAATTAAGACACTCAATGAAAATGGTTGATAAAAATCAGTACCAAAAAATATAAGTTGCAGAAAAGTAAATACACAGAGACTTGTTTCTGAAAGTTCGAATGACAAATCTCTTTTATGTCTATCTTTCTTATATTTCAAAATGTATCATTAGAAAACTTTAACTGTTACAACACATTTTACAATCTACTTCGATAGGACTTTTACATATGCCTACCGAAACTCCTAGTATACAACATTACTTAAATGATTAAGATTTTTGTGGAGGGATTCTTCACAAAATTACAAACTAATTACTCACGCTTTAAAATGAAAAACTTTAGATTGACAGTGAGTAAGTGAGAGGCACAAAGCGGTCCTTCAAAAGATGAAATAATTCTTTAAGCATGTGCTTAACAAGTTCAATAGAGCTTCTTGAACTTTGAATAGATTAATCAGATAATATTTATCGCAGAGCGGAGAGAGATTTCCAACCCTTGATTTTGCTTTAAATAGAGATATCACAACTTTCTATTTTGAATAGATATGATTTGCTTCTACATTTTCCTTAACCAAAAAATAGCATTGAGTATCACGTGTACGTCTTTTTGTATCTTGTCAAATATAGTATGCATGCCACATTAAATATCTTGTACACTGACACCAAATGGACATTTTTTATTTGCAATTATGCTACAAAAATTCTCTGAATTTAGAATTTTCTGATAAATTTGTCTAACCATTTAATAATAATTTCATAATACTACTAAAAAACCATTTGTATTTTATTATATCCCTTCAGATGATAAAGCTCGTGTATTGAAGGTTCAAATACATACATATATATACACACACTTATCATGCATCATCTATCGCAGAGTAAGCCATTTTAATTTATTTTATTATACCCCTTCAGATAATCAAGCTCGTGTATTGAAGGTTCAAACACACACACTTATTATGCATCATTTATTGGAGATTTACATTTTGTGAAATAACCTGCTAATTTTTAGCATATCCAATATTTGTTTAAAGGGATCGAGCTATATAAGCAAATATATAGTCATTGAAATAAAATGGGACGCCACTCAAAGCATGGATCAAACAAATTAGTCGTAATAAAACTCAAATAAATATAGACTAATATATAATTTGAAAGAGGAAAGATTAAAATGAACAATATCAAAATAAATCCTCATATACCAATGTAATCTCCTAATTTTGTGAAAAATGACAAATATGTTTTACAGATTAACCGAACAGTAAAAAAAACATGAACATTAAATGTAAATTAAAACACGAACCATCGATAAATTAAATTAAATAAACCAAGAAAACCAACTTACCATCAAATAAGCAAAAAAAAATCAAGAAGAGAAATATATAAGCATTAAGTGAGAAGCATGGGTTGTAAGCAGAGAAAGGATATCTTAATTATTCAAAAATTGTAATTCAATGAATTCTTGTTATTGAATTCATGATAAACATAAAATTTATCTCTCAAATCAGCGCTATGGATTTGCCCATTGATTTGTGTGTCTCTTTCGAATCATGCTTACTTTTGCTAATTTATTTCTCCAATATACTCCAACTGGTTTTGGTGGTGTATGATGGTTTCCAATTGGATTTGGTCCAGAGGGCACATCCCTTCGAGGATGGTAAATCATCCCAACTCTTGCATCTGGATTATCATGGTACATCGGCATTCCCAACTTTCTATCGGGAAGTCCTTGCGTGTGAATTAAGGAACACAACAATATTAGGAGACTGATCGCAAAGTAAGCCATTTGTATTTTATTATATCCCTTCATACAATCAAGCTCGATCGTGTATTGAAGGTTCAAATACATACATATATATACACACACACACACTTATCATGCATCATCTATTGGAGATTTGTTTTCCAGAATTTGGAAAATGTTTCCATAATAAAACATTGCCTCCGTGATAGCATTTCAAATACCGAGTTTCATTTTTTAATATAATTTTACGGTTTTAGTAAAAAGAAAAATAATGGTAAATATTTCAACTATTAATCATCAAACATCTGATTGCTGGATATTTCCACAGTCGAGGATAAGAACATGACATTTAATTGTGTTTCTCTTTATGCAAAATTAGATTTGCCATCGATATTCCAGTGGTTTTATGGGTTTTTCAATAAAAAATTTCTTGGAACAATAGATCAATTTTTTTTAAAAAATATTCAATCTATATTTGTTAGGATTTAAATAGAGTTTAGAGGGGTGAATAATTTTAAAAAAAATTTTGCTAAAACCAAGCTTGCTTTAAAATTTTTTAGGATGCTAAGACACTTTCTTGAAAGGAAAGACCAATGGTTACAGATTCGATCAGAATACATGAGTTGAAGGGACACACATTGTACGCTAACCATACTTAAGATTATTGCAGGCACTATAAGTGATTTATGACGTTCTTGATCAAGAGGTTGATGAAAAGAATGAGGATAATAAGGGTGAGTCCGAATAAAAACAAATATTGTTCTGAATCACATGAAGTCGTGAACCCAGGACTAGCTATATCCCTGAACCATTGAGGGTCACCCAAATTTTGGATTATGTATTCCCGTTAAGATAGTTGAATCACTACAACAAAAATGACTTTTCGCAGCGCGCAAATACTCTTTCCGCGACGCACATTGCACGCTGTGAAATTGCAAGCTGTTGAAAGTTCAAGATTATCCGCAGCGTGCATGCGCACGCTGTTAATACTATTATCAACATCGTGCATACGTACGCTGTTAATACAACTATCCGCAGCGTGCAATGCACGCCGTTAATAATCAAAAAAAATCTAAATATTAGCGACAGTTTTTGACAACGTCGTCGCTTATTGACGACGGTTAAAAACCAAAGATACCGTCGCGCATTTAGCAACGGTTTATAATCCGTCGCTAAGGTAACGACGGTGTTTAAATTTAGCGACGGGCACAAAACAGTCGCTACATTTAGCGACGGTTCAATAACCGTCGCTAAATTTTACGTAAAAATAAAAAAAAATTTATAATTTAATAAATTTTAAAAAAAATTACAATACAACTATAATATCTTAACTAACATTTAAAAATTAACCAAAAATTGAAAAAAAAAATGTACCCAAAGCGAAATTAAAAACGCATAAGAGAGAAAAGTTTTAAGTGTTGTGAAGTGATATGAGAAAATGGAAATCGGATATTTATAGACAATTTGTGACTATTAACGACAGTTTTTCATTAAACGGTCGCTATTAGCGACGGTTTAAATATAACCGTCTCTGATTTACGACTATTAGCGACGGTTTAATAAAAACTGTCACTTTTAGCGACGGTAATTTTAAAACCGACCGTCTCTAAATATAGCGACGGTTATAAAGACCGTCGCAAAGTTAAATTAGCGACGGTTTAACAACCGTCGCTAATTTAAAAATTCACCCATTTTCAACAGCGCGCTTTTAATGCACGCCGTGAATGCATAGAGTATTAACAACACACATTATTGCACGCTGCGGATAGTATATAATTTTACTTTCCGCAGCGTGCTTTTAATGCGCGCCGTTAATAACATATACATTAACGGTGCGCATTAAAAGCATGTTGCGGAAAGTATATAATATTTACAGCACACATAAATGCACGCTGCAGAAAGTAATATCCGCAGCGTGCATTTACTGCACGCCGTTATTTATGTCAAGTCCAACAATATTAACAGCGCACATATTGAAGCACGCCGTTAAAAGTACTATTCGCAGCGTGCTTTTAATGCACGCTGTTGATGATGTGCTGCGGAAAGCCATTTTTGTTGTAGTGAATTCAACAAGTTGAATTTGACGACTGTGGTTTGATGGAGATCAAACAGATTACTTTAAAAAAAATTCATAAATAGATTCCATTATTGATAGTTGTGGAATTTAGCTTAACTATTAATTAATGAAAATAGTGAAAATGCATGTATTATTGAAAGAGTTCACAAAAGTTACAGCTACAAAAAATGGGTCGGTGAAAAAGTTTTGTCCTTCAAAATTTTTATTTTTAATTATATTAATAGATTTGTACCCCGAATAACTCGACGTTGTCTGATCGTCGATCGGAATTGTAATGATTTCACAATTATTTATTTAGTAAATTTATAATATATACTAATTAAATAATAAATTTATNTGATAATTTTAAATAATGAAAATATAGAATTATGATAAGGTTAGAATCTTAAAGGATTGAAATATTGTATTTATATATATCTTACCAAGGAGCTGATAATATACATAACACAAATATATACAAAAGTACATCAAGAAAATCAAGTCAAGATTTTATCTCTATCCCCCACTTTTGGAAAAGAAAAATGGGGCTCCCTCTGTCCTCGACAGAAACTCGACTGAACTCCTTCCTTCACATAACTGTCGCGTCGTTACCCTGACATCGCCACACCACTGCTGGATTTTTGTTCGAATCTCGACTCAAATTTCGTGTAGATTTCTACTACAATCTACACGTAGAAATCCATACGAGAAACATTGTATCTAATCGTGGATATGATTAATGAGGTAGGAGAAAGTTTTTAGGGATTTACAAGAAGAGCTATTATGGCCTAAACACGGGGATAATTGAAGTCAGCCTTAATTATGCAAAGAAAAATTAAACTAAAAACCTTATGAATGTTTATTTAAATCATACGACCTCCAAAAACGTTTTGAACGTCAAAACAATTTTTTTAAAAAAAAACTTCTGCTGCGTCTTTGGTGCGAAAAAAACGATACGCCAATAACAATACACCTCAATTAGGACTTATCATTGCCTAAAACCAAACTCTTAGTGATCACACAACAACTTTTATCTATTTAGGAACCCTCGGTTCAGAAGAAACAATAACTCAATCCAACGATTAGCTTTGACGGTTTGAATTGCTAAAGTAGCACAAGATGATTCTTGGAAGATCTATTATGCGTGTGTCAAATTGAACAACTTGATATAATAGTTTGAGAGTGCTCCTCGAATATCTTTTATATGTAGATTGGAAATGTGCGAAGTTCAATTGATCGTTGTGTTAGAGTAGGTGCCCAACAAATCAACTTGTGGCTCGAGCTTTTATTGATTCTAATGTAAAACAATCTTTATTTTAATAATATTTTACGATTTCATTCGATTATGACATTATACTTTATCTTTATACTCATGTAAGCTGCATAGATAAAGTCCTTGAATATACAATAGGTACCATTAGGTCTGCATCGCAACGTAAGATCATGGACCTCATTAGGAAGTGTACCGTATATTTTATACAGGTTCCTAGTCGAATCAGCTGCCTAAAACAAGGATAAAGATTGCTTGAGCTTGAGACTAGCATATGTGAGGTAAACACCATGTTTCATTGGTAATGACATGGAGATGTCCATTCATACATATGAGTGATCATATGATGATGCACTGAACAACGCTCCCTCGGACTATCCAAGTGTTTCTCACTTATCGAGTAGAATAGTCCGTAGTTTCTGTTGTAAAACATGTAGTCCTTTGACCCGGGACAATGTAGATGCTATACGTACTAGCATGCACTTTAATCCTTTTACCGACTTCATTGAGGGTCATCAGGCAACAAGGTTGGGTGTAGTTTCGAAATACGTAGGAGCAAATGCATTATAGTCGGGGATTCACCCTTCGCCTACGGATGAAGATATCCTATGTGATCTGATGAGTTAATAGTGCAAGGAGTCTCTGGCCAGAGCAAGAAATGTGCTTTAGGGAAAGGTGTTTTCCTAGTTGCACATACCATGACATTGTTAGTAATCAAAGATAAATCGCATCGCTATCGAATTCATATGCACCTCTCGATATACCAATGGTTGTAGATTCGATCGTGATATTTGTGCTGAAGGGACCGTACTGTATGCTAACCATGATTAAAGGTTCTTGCAGGCACTATCAGTGATACCTAGGGGATCATGGAGCAATTCTGCTAGACGCTCTTACCATGATCCGATGGGTGCAATAAGAAATGAGTTCTGACATTCTTGATCGAGGTGTCGATGAAAAGAATGTGGCTAACTAGGGTAAGCCTGAATAAGAATAAATGTTATTATGAACCAAATAAAGATATGAACTCACGACTAGCTGTATCTCTGAACCATTGAGTGTCACACAAATATCGGATTATGTGTTCTTGTTGAGATAATCAAATTTCAAAGAGTTGGAATTTGACGACTATAGTTTGATGGAGATCAAACTGGAATCTTATAAAAGAGTTTATGAGCTGATTTCGTAGGATGGAAGAAATGAAAGTTAGCATGATTGCTAATTAAAGAATGAGAGTAGAAATGCCTGTTTTGTGAAGGAGTTCACTAAAACTAGCAGCTGCCTAATATGGTAAATGAAAATTTTGAACTTCGAAAATTTCATTTTTCATTATATGAACAAGATTTGTATCCTTTACACATCGGCGCTCTCGGATCGTCGATCGAAGTTATAATGAGTACGAAATCATTTATTTAGTGAATTGAGAATATACCGATTAAATTATTGTACTAGTAATAGTGACTACTAACATCTACAAATTACCTTATATGTTTTAGAGGAGTCTAGAATTTAATTAACCAATGAGTTAATTATATAAATTAAATAATATTTATTTAATTTATAGTTATATATATATTTTATATGGCGATTTAAAATATGTGTATATATGGTATTAATATATCATGTATTATCAAAAGTTGATTAATGCATTATATTAGTATTATGTGAATTAAATATAATGAAATTAGTAGAGTCCTTGTAGGAGAGAGACTCTTGAATAAATTAGGAGTCTCACTCTATAAATATATATCATAGGAGGTCATAATTCAATAGAGATTTTTTCCATTAAAATTCACGAAATTCCTTCCTCAATTGCAAAGAAAACTCATGGTCATCTCATGAAATTTGGAAGAAATTTTTGGCCAAAAGCAAATTAGATTTGCTTAATTGTTGATTAAGAATCAATAATTATTGGTTAATGATTGATTAATAATCAATTAACGCACGAATCCATGATTTAGAATCGTGGAATTCTCGGCCACCTTGAGGAAAAGTAAAGGCTATTTTCAGCCACTTGTTTCTTCCATCGCCGTGTCCTTTCGACGCTGCACCGATTTCGGGTTTTGAAAATTCGGAGGCTACAGTCTCAACGCACAAATCGCTTGTGATTTCTAGTGCAATCCAATCGAGGAACAAAGTCTTCAATCTTGGACCCTATTAAGCGATCAAAGGAACAAGCCGTTCGTAGGGATTTGCAAGAAGGGCTATCTCCGCGTAAAAACCGGAACAGTTTGGAGTCCAGCGTTCTAAACGTAATCGTATGATTCTAAAACTTCATATGAATGATTTTAAACACACGTTGCCCAAGCAAAAATTTTTTAAGTTCCGCTGTGTCTTGGGTGCGAGAATACGATGTCTCGACACGTTTTTTCACTTTTGAATAGGCATATCTATAGCTGTGAATCTCAAATGGTCGAAAATTCTTGTCAACGATCATCTTTACTATCTCCCGACAGAATGATCTTGTCGCTTTCAGTCATCGTACATATCTTTAAATGCTCATGTAATGTTCATTTGTTTTTTCGACTTTTAGCTCTTAGATTCAAAAAAAGCTGGTTGACTTTAGACGGTTTAGGAAACTTTCTGTCATTCGTGAGTTGATAGGATACCGTGTAATAATACTTTAACAGGTAGTTTTTGACCAATTTGAGTTGCAGTATCCACCTTGATTTGCTAATAATTTGAACTGTTGTAATTAAAATAAATAATATAGGAAATAAGGGGGTGGGGATCAAGGTGCAATTTGAGTGATTTTTCCAATAAATTTAAAGTAAATTGCCATGTATAATTTGTTGAAAAATATAATTTGTAATATTTGAATGTTGAAAATAAGAAAGTTGAATATTGAAAATAAGAGTTGTAAATATTTAAAATTAATGTGTGATGATGTATGTAATGATGTATTTATTTTTGGATTATTTACAAAAAATTCTATAAATAAGTCTCTCAATGTTTGAAGAAAACATAATTGAGTACAGAGAAAATTTTATAAAGTGTAGTTTGATATATTTTGAGAGTTTTGAGATTTTTACTTTTTATCGTAAATTTTTTCTTTTAACACGTTATCAGCACGATACTCGAAGGTTCGGTTCTCCATATTTTTCCGAGCTCCAAAACACAAGAAAAAGGTAACAATATTCAAAAGTAAGAGTATTTACTTTACTGTTTATTTATTTATATTGTGTATATATTTAATATATAATATCATGTTATAATATAAAAAGATTTTATGACACCTCATTATAATAACGTGATGTGATTATATTATTATACTGCTTATATAATGATTTTATTGTGTTACTGTTTATTTATTGTNTTACATATTTATTAAAAAATGATTAACATTATATACATCATATTATTACCATAAAATTTACATATACATACATTTATTTTTTTAAGATTTTGCAACGGTCATAAACAGCTAGTTTTTACCCTATAAATATGACTTCACAAACACATTCAATCACTCCAAACTTACTCTTCTTCCCCTATAAATTTTCTTCATCAAAATTTTCGAAGAAGAAGAAGATGGCTCTTTCAAGGTTATTTTGTATAACTATTATTGTTATTATACTCACTAGTCTTGTATTTATCGGAGAATATCCGCCACGCATTTTTTCTTTATTTTTAAGCATGCTTGTAATTATAATTTATCCGTTACTTTGTATTGTCATTTTAATAAATTCATAAATTAACTAATAAAATGCATTGTTATTTTTATAGTACCACCATGTCAAACTTGACAAAGCTTGAATTTGTTGCGCTCGACATTACAGGAAAAAATTATATGCCATGAACTCTCGGTGTAGAAATGCATCTTGAGTCATTGGGTCTAAGCGAGCCCATTAAAAAAATGATATCTCTTCATCACAAAAAAAAAAAGCAAAAACTATAATATTTTTGCGTCGACATCTTGATGAAGGTTTAAAATGTGAACATCTTATCGAAAAAGATCATATGGCTCTGTGGAAAGGATTAAAAGAAAGATTTGAACATATAAGGGAAGCTATACTTTCGACCGTCCGTGATGATTGGAATATGTTGAGATTCCAAAATTTTAAGAAATTAAGTTATTAAAATTCGGCGATGTATCGAATAACCTCGCAATTAAAATTTTATGGACATGAGGTTACGGAATCAGAAAAGCTTGAAAAAAACATTTCACGCATCAAATATAACTATACAGCAACAATATAGAGTGCGTGGATTTGCGAGATATTCTGAACTTATTGCCTGTCTTTTTGTTGCGGAAAATAACAACGAGCTGCTAATGAGAAATCATCAGTTCTGACCCACTGGATCAACAGCATTTCCAGAAGTAAATGTTGTAAGTAAAAAGAATTTAAACCTGAAAACCAAAATCAAATTCAGAGACAAGGTTTTGGTTGAGGTCGTGGTCGTGGTCGTGGTCGTGGATGTGGACGTGGAAGTGGTTGTGGTCGTGGTCGCGGCCGTGGTTTTGAAAACAATAGAGATAGTTACTTCTATAACTCATCTCAAAAGGGCGTCACGAACCACCCACTGAAAAGGCATCATGAGAATATGAGTGTTAATGAAAATCACTCAAAACGATTTGAAAGTTCTTGTTTTAGATGTGGCACTCTTGGACATTGGTCTCGTATTTGTCGAGCCCCCGAACAACTTTGCAAGCTCTATAAAGAATCGATAAAGGGGAAATAAAAAGAGACCAACTTCACTGAACACAGTGGCCGTATGAGTGATTCAACTCATTTTGATGCTGCAGATTTTCTGAACGATTTATCTGAAAATGATCAATATGCTGGTGGAATATAATGAAAAATATTGATGCTACAGATTTTCTTAACGATTTCTCTGAAAATGAACAATGTATTGGTGGAATGAAATGTAAAATAATTTATTTTTCATGTACTCATATGATAATGTTTTATTGTATAATTATGTTATGCATTATATTTTTCAATAAATTACATATGTATTGTCAGTAATTTTTTTCATTGCATATTTTTTTGAAGTTCAAGTATGAAAACTGCTATTAACAAAGCTAAACAAAGAACTAATCCCATGGAAGTTTGCATACCTGATAGTGGTACAACGCACACTATTTTTCGAGATAAAAGATATTTCTTGGAACTAAAACCAACAAAAACAATGGTGAATACAATATCAGCTCCTGTAGACTTGATAAAATGTTGTGGTAAAACACATTTTTTATTACTTAATGGTACAAAATTTCTGATAAATGATGCTTTGTATTCATCACAATCGAAAAGAAATTTGTTGAGTTTTAATGACATATATTTCCATGGATATGATACTCAGATAATAAATGAAAGAAATGAGAAATATATGTGTCTTACCACATATAATTCAGGAAAGAAATATGTAGTTGAAAAACTACCAATGCTCCCTACTGGATTGCATTATACATATATAAGCACAATTGAATCAAACATGGTAGTTGATAATTCTTCAATACTGATCAATTGGCATGATCGATTAGGACATCTTGGTTCAACAATGATGCAAAGAATTATAGAAAATACACATGGTCATCCGCTGAAAGACCTGAAGATCTTTCAAAACAATAAGTTTCAATGCAAAGCATGTTCTCTTGGAAAACTTATTATAAGACCATCACCAGCTAAAATCCAAAATGAATGACCTATATTTCTCGAACGTATTCAGGGTGATATTTGTGGGGCAATTCATCCACCATGTGGACCATTTAGATATTTTATGGTATTGATCGATGCCTCCAGCAGATGGTAACATGTATGTTTATTATCAATTCGGAATGTGGCATTTGCAAGATTACTTGCTCAAATAATTTGCGGAATCAATTTCTCGATCATACAATCAAAAAAATTAGACTTGATAATGCTGGTGAATTTACTTCCCAAACTTTCAATGATTATTGTATATCAATGGGAATCGCTGTTGAGCATCATGTTGCTCATGTACATACACAAAATGGATAAGCTGAATCATTGATTAAACATCTACAACTGATTGGTATACCAATGATTATGAAAACAAAACTCCTTGTTTCTATATGGGGACATGCAATTTTACATACTGCTGCATTAATTCGCATCACAATCTTCAGTTAGCTTAGTTCAGTTGTCTTTGATTTTTTGCGCACTAATCTTCAGTTAGGCAACCAATAGTTTGCGTAATTTAGATCATTTCGTTTCAGTCTTCTTGATCAGTTTGTTCAATATTTTACGCTCAATTTGTCAAACTACCGAAATTAAGTTTCCAACAACCATCATCCTAACTTTCCAAAGTGCATAGTTGGATCCATCCAGAATTGATGGTCGTAGTGCCGTGTTGACAAGCGGCACATCCATTGTACTTTTCATGTTCAAACAAAAATGAAAAATGTTTTACTTAGTAGCTTCAAGTGTCCACCCTGATACCACTTGAAGGGTGGTTTTATGAGATAAAAATATTGAGCAATAAAGTTACATTATGTTTTAGAGTTAAGTGTTATATACGGTGTTGTAACATGTGACACAACATACATAAGGATATTTCAACCTACAAACCTTTACTCAAATAAACAAAGTATATCCAAAACACTTATCAAACCAAATAACCGAAACTACGGATGCAGCGTTTGACAAGCAGAAATTATGTTTGATGAACAACCCAAAAATTCAATTTTCTTTCTTGCGATTCAAACTTAGATATTCTCAATACAAGTTTTGTATATTATCATAGTTGTAACACGTATGTATATATATGTTGTACGTACTATATGTGTATATATGTTTTACGATCACATAATTTATTGGATTTGAAATAAAGGTTGACTGGTGGGATTAATTATTATCATATATTTGATATTATTTTGGGTTATTTAATTTTAGATAACTGATAATCGTACCTTACTTGTTTAAATCAAGCAGTACGCCTTGGCTTGAGACTTGATCTCTTCGATTCTCGTGTTTGCACATCCATAGTACTTTTCATTTTCAAACAAAAATAAAAAGAGTTTTACTTAGTAGCTTCAAGTGTCCACCCTGATACCACTTGAAGGGTGGTTGTATGACATAAAAATACTGTGCAATAAAGTTACATTATGTTTTAGAGTTAAGTGTTGTGTACGGTGTTGTAACATGTGACACAACATACATCAGGATATTTCAACCTACAAACCTTTACTCAAATAAAAAAAGTACATCCAAAACACTTATCAAACGAAATAACCGAAACTACGGATACAGCGTTTGACAAGCAGAAATTATGTTTGATGAACAACCCAAAAATTCAATTTTCTTTCTTGCGATTCAAACTTAGATATTCTCAATACAAGTTTTGTATATTATCATAGTTGTAACACGTATGTATATATATGTTGTACGTACTATATGTGTATATATGTTCTACGATCACATAATTTATTGGATTTGTAATTTATTGGATTT
This sequence comes from Primulina huaijiensis, assembly GCF_012295235.1. NCBI lineage: Eukaryota > Viridiplantae > Streptophyta > Magnoliopsida > Lamiales > Gesneriaceae > Primulina > Primulina huaijiensis. Next base: position 12,172,753 of record NC_133318.1, read on the forward strand.
GAAATGAAGGTTGACTGGTGGGATTCATTATTATCATATATTTGATATTATGGGTTAGTTAATTTTAAATAACTGATAATCGTACCTTACTCGTTTAAATCAAGCAGTACGCCTTGGCTTGAGACTTGATCTCTTCGATGTAAATCTTCAATTCTCGTGTTTGCTTTCTTCTTGTGTCTGTTTCTCTCTCCGTCTCTTAACATACGGAACAATCTTTGATTATTTTTAAGTTTCATTTCCCTAGAGTTATTCCATAAAAATAATTCTACAAGATATAAAAACAATAGTTTTATTAGAAAATAAACTCTTTTAAATAATAATATCATCTCTTAAGCATAATTTGATACACATGATAGGATAAACATGTGATATATAACATAAAGATAAATTAAGGTTAAATAAGATGTAGGATATTATATTTAATGTTTGGTATGATTTTAATAAGAGTGATTAAATTTATATATTAGATTGTAATGACAAAATTAACCTTATCATAATAAATTTTATAATTTCAAAGTTGTTGCTTGAGTTCATATTTCTTATCTGTTCATGCGCCGAGAGTGTTTGCAAGATTTATTTATTTTTACCTAATTTTATATATTATATAATATGATAATTGAACCCTTGATTTTATGAGTCAGGTCAAATATATATTTTTAAGCTTAATCGAGTGATACTAATAATTTTATTGAGATTTATAAAAATCATTTATATAATTATCTCGAGTTCATTTATATGATTATCATATTATATAATATATAAAAATAAATAAAAATATTTATTTGATTTTAATTTTTACTTACTAGCAGAGATTTATAAAAATCATTTGTGATTTTTTTTTATATATTGAGGGCAATTAAGTCATTTGTGATATTTTTATCATTAAATTAAAATTATCATATTTCATAAAAGGGATATTTTATTCTTGTATAAAATTATTTATCACAGGCCCATGATATTATCATGGACTTTATAAAAAAGTACAAACGTAGGATAAAGATGATTATTTATCAATACATCTCTTATCCAGTGTATTATACCTTGGAGTTTTTATCATAGATATCTATTGTCTAGAAAAACAAAATTTTATAATTTAATAAATAAAATATTATTGAGATGAAAAACATATTTAAAGAATAAATTATATTCCTTTCATATGTGTTGTTTATCATTTGGATAAGGAACTGTACTTCGTCATTGGCGATTCACCACGCGCATTACTACAAAGATTTCCTATTTGTTTATGTCATTTTCAAAGAGTTGTTTTTCCATTGTCTCGCCGACTCGGAATGGATGCAAAGCTACTTGGATTGACCAAGCTTACTCGACAATCCTGAACCATGTTCATCTGTTCGGGTTAAAAGAAAGAGAGTGTTATTGGCAATTTGTTTGACAGCTGAAGCCACTGATTCAGTTGCTTCAACACCCAACATATAGAGCTTAAACTGTTTTACATGAAAATACCTCAAACTGTTTTGCACGAGATGTTGGGGAAAACCCATAAACGGAAGAATCCATCATGCTAAATCATTAAGAATTTGACTGAAAACTAAAGCGGAAGCGTACCTGAAGCCATATTTCTGAATTCTTTAGAACGTGTCTTGATCTTCCAGATCTACGCGCTCTTTTCTTGAGAGAATCTTTTAATTTTCTCTTCATAACTATTTTCTTAATACTACGCGCTCTTTCCTTGAGAGAATCTTTTAATTTTCTCTTCAGAACTATTTTCTTAATGGGAGAGAAAATAGTGAAAGTGATAACGCGAGATCTGTGGACCATGACCATATATATTTCCAATAATGAGAGATTTTCTTAAATAGGCTTCACACAATTACTATAATCAATTTTAGTCTTCATTTAAATTAATTTACCAAAATAATCTTTTTATCATATCAAATTACAAAGATATCCTCATTCTTTTAATTCATATTCACCATCAATTTCTTCATCTCAAACTCTTTATTTTATTATCTCATCAATTCTGTGTGTATAGAGGCGGCCGTGAAACACATCAATCTTATTTCTCTAAACAAGTATGAATTATTTTTACCACTTAATTTTTACGCAAAAAAAATTGATTTTATATTGATATTATTGTGTGCGTAGGTATATGGGTTGTGACAAACTCATTCCGTTACCAATTTTGTTTATGTCAAATCATTAGAATAAGTTGCCTAGAATTGATTGGTCTAATTTTGATTTTGATTTTCTTTTTAATATTTGACTTGATTATTTTCATGATTTTTTGATAATTTGTAGGTTTAATTTTTTTAATCATGAAGGTTTGTAGGTTTAATTTTTTATATTGATATAAGTAAGTAGTATTTAAAAAATTAATATATTATAAATAAATAAAACATAATATATGTTAAATCAACTCTTAAAAAGAAATAATAGATAATTAAATAAATGAATCATGAAAATGAAACATGTGTGATCATAGGAAAATGGTATTTTAGGATTTTGAAATTATATAAGACATAATGTAAATTATGTAATAAAAAAGGCCATTTTAAAAATTATGACTTTGAAATATATTAGAATAAACAATTTCCAATAATATTATCAATATTTTCTGATATTTCTGTTTTAGCCCATCATAAAAATAGAAATTACACTTATGTCTCTACACATTAAAGGTCCAACAACCCATTAGATACATTAAAGCCCCATAACCCGAAACCTTAGTTGATCACTTTATTTTGGGCTTAACTTAATAGACAACCCACAACACATAATTATTCACATATAAGCCCATATAAATTAAAATTGATCCAACACGAGAAATACAACATATCTTACACAACACTTCAGTAATGTATTATTGCTTCAAAGATATGTTTAAGATTATCTGCTTTCCAAATTTCTTTATATTTATTGATACTATAAATAAAACATATTAAATTTTAAAAAGTAAGTACATACACAAAAGATTGGCAGGATACAAGTATTAGACGCGAGGGGAAGTTGGCTCCTCATTAGAATAGTGTTGCCGCCAGTTGAGATATACCCCAGAAACTTGATGAAGCATTGGATTCACGGGAACTGGAAATTTGTGGCCAGAGCTGACCGTGGTTCGTTCATTTATGGAACCTACTTCTTTGCAGACCCGATCTAAAATCGTCAAGAAGTCTCTGACAACCATGAAGATTCTTAACGGATGAGCTTCTTCCTTTGCTGAGTTGCCATGGAAGTATTCGGTTATTTCCTTCACTAAAGACAAGGCAACGCTTTCTCGGGCTTGAATCTTGATAATCTCCTCCTCTGCCCTTTTTATGAAGCTATTCATGGAGACAGAAAACTTATGGGATGTTGCTTCATTTAATTTGATTACCTCTACAATGTTCCAAATTCCTTTCGAAAGTTTAGAGACTTCACTGCCAAGTACTTCTGCGTCCATTGCAGCAGCTTTCTTCACATTTGAGAGCTCCAAACTTAGCCTCGAAACAACTTGGAGGCCAAACTTCCTATATATGGTATCATCAACCATGGAGTTCTCATGAGGGCTTGCACTAGAGAGATGAGCACCTTCACTTTTGATAATCTCCTGGACGACAAAATGTAAAAGTGTCGTTTTCCCATCAGTTCCCTTAACATCAACAAGCTTGAGGAGTGTGTCGAGTTTGAAGGCATTTGCATCTCCACGATCTGTTCCCACGTTCATGCGGTTCCCAGTCTTCAATACTGCTTCGAGAAGCTTGAGGAACATTTTGTTGCTCCTCAATTCTTCACAAGCTGCCTATAAGATCAAACATTTTTTAGTATGAGTTCGAGAAAATTTAACCATTTACATGGTTCTAAAGGGTACAAGGCCGAAACATGAATTGGTGTAGCATTTAAGACAAACTTAACCAGACAATGCAACTTTCTGAAGATTCAATAATACAAGACTGTTCTGCAGCACATATGATGCTCCAATTTTGTTTTGGAGCTTCTAAAATAGAGCATCTCTTCTACCCCAACTTATATATAATTCATGTTTTTTGTCTTTAAGTTGTCCAAAATCCAGCAGTGATCTTAAATTTGATATGTTACACAATTACCTCTAAAGTTTCAAATGACCTTTTAAGGTACTCATTCTCCAAATCAAATTTGGACGCGTAAAGCAGCGATTCCACTCTCCGGAATGCATAAGGTATATCAAGAACTGTCTTCAAAAATTTCTCAGCGGCACCAAGCTTTATTGGAGAATCATCTTGGTATTCTTTTAACTTTCGCTCCTCTTCCTTGGTTGGAGCCATCTTCATTAAAGTTTCGAGAAGCTCGGAACTAAGACTGTCCGCATTACCTGTTCAAAGGCCAAATGGATGATATCATATGCTTTAGGGATAACAAATGCGTAAACCAGCATCGTGCATATATATTCGAATTACAACAAGGAACATTCCCTATCATCATAAATACACAGAAATGTAAGAGAAGCTTAAAGAATTAATACCTTCAGAAAGAGCTTCGCAAACTTCTTCTACGGTGACATTGAGTGCCCTGAACAGAATTGCAATGTTCTGCGACTTCTTGGGATCAAGCACTCTATTACCATTGTCTTGCCCAGGGGAAGGGAGGACTTGGCACCTAGTTATTTCTTTTCGATTCGGCTTTGGTGTATTCACAACAAACAAAGTTTCTATCATCTCCTCATTTAATCTACATGAAATTTAACAACAGAAGGGTGGCTTCTTAAATCTTAATTGAGCCAAAATAAAGAAAGGAAAATATATGTGTCGCAATAAAAAGAATTATAAATAATACTTGAAAGAGCTGGATTGGATATGATCCCACACCATTTCTCGATCAGAGCAGGCTCTTACTTTATCCCAATGCAATGTCTTCAATCTTGGTTTTGGAGGGGTCTCCTCATTTTGATCTACGGCTTCATTAGAGTGTTCGTTTTTCTTATTTGGAGATTCTTTGTTCTCATTCTTCTGCACAGTTTTTGAATCATTTGAAGGTAACTCAATTGGAGAAATCAACCTAAGATTTTCAACTGCTGGGTGTTTTGCAGACGGTGTCTGTTTTCTGGGAGTTTCCCATATTTTACTGTGCGTTGGTGGAGGAATTGGTGGAGGCCGTGGAGGAGGAGTCGGGCACTGCGGTACAGAGCTGTTAATTTTCACCGGAGGTTTCGTATCCTGATCGGAGACATTCGAAATCCTCGACACGGATTCTTCGCTTCTTCCAGAATATGTCTCCGACGATGAAGAACGCGGACGTGATGGTGATGCTGATGCTGATGCTCGGGCTGATTCTGAAAATGACGAATCTCGATCCTGAGGCGGCAATAACTGAATTCGCCGATGCAACAACACATCGGTAGGAATCTCAATCAATTCCGGTGACTTGGGCATCGAATTTGTTGAGCTAAAACTATTCGCCGGTGAAACACTCAACGTAATTGAACGCAATGGAGATCCCGAGACAGACGAAGTGCACGTAGATGGAGAAATTGAATCAGACCCCTTAAGATTCTCAACTTCAATTGCGGCCAAAGCCTTTCCAGACGATGAACCAGAGCCTGATAAAGTCTCCCTTCCGTTTAACCATCCTTTCGGAGAGTAAAACTCTTCATCTTCGCCATCTTTACTCGAAGCTATGTCAACATTATAACTATTCAGGAAACCATTCTGCGCCATTAAAGTCGGTAAGGGACGGAGGTCCGGCGAGTAAATTTTCCGGGAATTAGAATCTATAACATGGTTCGAGTTGCTTCCGTTTAAAGAAATACCACCTCCTACAGTTTGAGAACTGACCATAGTTCCTAAATACAAGAACTCCGAGCTGGTTTGTGATGGCCGCTGAAGCTTTGGAATGTGGTGGTGGTTTGGCGTGTGACTGCTCGTGAGCGTAGTGGTATCGGGTCTATGGGGTTTAGAGTGGTCGAATGATGATCTTTGGGCTCCATCACGCTTGCGGAAACGGAGGAAGAGAGCAAGAAACACGATGGACACAGCGGCGGCAACGGCTGCGACAGCGGCGGCGATGAGCTTAGTGGATGCGGTTTTTGTCTTGGAAAAGTTTGGAACAGAGAGTGAGGAAATATTGGCTGGAAATGAAGCGTAGGAGGCGGCGGAAGGAGGTGGCGGAGATGAGAGATAAGACGGGAAGAAGGGAGAGTCTTTGGGGTACATGGAAAAAGGATAATTGGGGGAAGTAAGGGTTGGGATCGGGGGGGATTCTTGTGGGATAAGTGGTTGGTGCAGAATGCGGCGATAATAGGCGGCGGCGGCGAACGCACAGTGTAGTAGGAGCGGGAGGAGGTGGAGTTTGGGGGTGGCAACGATTGAGGTAGGCATGCTGGTATTTTCAGTGTCTTTCGCATTAACTTCACTACGTTGTTGTGGGTGACAAGCCGAGATTCCAAAGTTACTCCAATTTTAGCTTCATTCACATGCAATAAATTATAATTAATTGGGTAATCAAGGGGTCCATTGAGAAGTATAAAGAATGAAAAGAATTGATTTTGCGTCCTATGTCGTATCAACTTTTTTTTGGGCTTCGATTTGGCTCCATGTTAAGTTTATAATAATAATTAAAATCATTTGCATCATAACTTCATGTGAAATATCGAAAATATATATTTCATTTCTGAAAATTAAATAAACATCACAGGCCTTGGTTTTTTTTATATAAAAATTGAACGATTTACTCTTGTTAACGTGATTTTTTAAATATGAGCTCTTGTTGTAGCAAAAAACCAAATTTCAAACACTAGTACATCGAATGTATAAAAATACTATTTTTATTGATTTATAATATTTTCCACGTCTGCACAATATATCCATCAAAATATAAATTTTTCAGATCCACACAATAAGGTTGAACAAGAAATCATAGAATCTTCGAGCAAGAAACCATGGAATCTTGCTCGAAGATTGCTTGGTGTCTTATAATGGAAAATTTCAACTCAATGTTAGGTTTCACGTTGGTTTTTTTAACTACAGGAAGGATGTGTGTTTAAAAAATCGAATTAATAAAGGTAAATTGTGCAATTTTTAGAAAAGGTCGAGGGGTGAGACACATATTTAATTATCATAATGATTGATTATGCATTTTCGACATTTCACAAAGATTTTGGTACAAATAATTCTAATAATTTATATAAAAAAAATATTGGGAGATGTTAGTATGCATTTATTTTCTTCATTTTTTGAGGTTTTTACTAATAGTGTTTTTTTTTTAAATTTGGAGTTAAAGAAATAGATGAACTGTATGAGATTATAATATGCAAATAATGCCATGTAATTGTAAATAAACATATGGAAATGCGAACTACGCATAATAGAGTTATATATTTTGCATAGAGTTTTTTTTCATCAAACCTCCCAGTAAAATATAAGAAATTTACACTTCCCCGTTAAAATTAAATGAGCATATTAGACCTTAATATTTTATAAAAGTTAAACGAATACCTTTTGCACAAACTGGAACTCTGGTGAGTTAAAATATTTTGATGATATCTCATAGACCAGTTATTAAAATGACCAGCGAGAAAAATGGTTAGAAAGAAAACTTAATTTGCTACAAGTCATATTTATGGCTGGCTAAACTAGTTCAGATGTTATATATGCTAACTGAAAGTTGCAAAATCAAGCTAGACGACACAGATACAGAATTTTGAAGCATCCGATTCGTATAGATAATATTTGAACTAGTCTAGCTGGTATGAAGTATTACTTGTAGCAAATTGAGTTTTCTTTCTAACTGTTTTACCTGCTAGTCATTTTGATTATTGGTTTATGATATATCATCAAAATTCATAAGCTCTCTAGATTTCCAGTTAGTGCAGAGGGTGATTGTGCAACTTATATAAAATTTTAAAGTCTAAAATGCTTATTTAATTTTCACAGAAGATATGTTGGTCCTATGTGAGGTAACTTGAGATAATAATATGAAAATAAAGAATAAATTGGACACCGAGATTTACGTGAAAAATCCTTAAAAATTATTAGAATAAAAATCACGGGCAAGACGAAAAGAATTTCACTATAATATTTTATGTTGTACAACCACTTATTGTGTTTCCAAAGAAAACACAGACACTCTTAATATAGGAGAACAAACACCTCACAAATATTATAGAACTAAGCACTGATCAAATGCTATAAGACAATAGAGAAATCGATGAAGAGATGAAGGATATAATCAATTGTTGCATCTATTTATAGGAGAGCTTCGTGGTGTGAAACCGCGTTTATTTTTTTTCCTTCTTCGTCAATCTTTCATTAATGCTTCACCTACCATCTCCCTACCTCTTGCATCAATTGCTGACATTTCTCCCACTTAGGGATTTGATTGAGAATCAAAAACATCTCCACACATCTTTTCAATTATGTCACTCCTTGTTGCTTACGTTTATGATAGGTCACTTGATGATCTACACCACTCAAACTTATTAGTGTTCACTAGCTTGGTCAGAAAATCAGCTATGTTATCTTTTGTATGGATATTCTGCATATCTACACTTCTTTCTTCTACTACTTATCAAACAAAATGAAATTGAACTCCAATGTGTTTAGTACTGGAATGAAATACTGGATTCCTTGCGATGTGTAAGGCACTCTGACTATCACAATACAAAAGAACATTATCTTGTTTGTGCTCGATCTCCTCTAATAATCTTTTAATCCATATTGCTTCTTTGCAAGCTTGAGTAGCTGTCATATATTCTGCCTCCGTTGTAGATAACGCCACAACTATTTGCAATTTTAAACCTCAGCTTATTGCTTCCCCTGCATGTGTAAACACATAACGATTAGTAGATTTCATCTTATCAGTATCACCTGCATAATCTGAATCGACATAGCCTCTAAGTGTAAAATCCGATCTTCCATAATATAATGCAGCAATTGAGGTAACCTTAATGTACCTAAGGATTCTCTTAATATTAATCCAATGCTCTCGTCCAGGATTCACCATATACCGACTAACTGCTCTCACTTCTTGAGCAATGTCCTGTGTTGTATCTATCATAGCGAAAATCAAACTTCTCACTGCTGATGCAAATGATACTCGAAACATCTTCATCTTCTTTGCTTCACTTCTAGGACACATCTCGGATGATAACTTAAAGTTAACAGGAAGAGGGGTCAAAATTGGCTTACTATCTTGCATGTTGAAGCGTTGTAAAACTTTCTTCAAATAATTTTTCTCGGAAAGCCAAATCTTTATGTTACTTCTGTATTGATGAACTTTGATCCCTAGATTCTTGTTTGCTGGTCCCAATTCCTTCATATCAAATTCTCTAGCCAATTGTGTCTTCAATCCTTGGGCCTGATCTTTGTTGGGCCCTGCTACCAATATTTCGTCCACATACAACATCAAATGATATAATCATCACCAAACCTCTTGAAATACGTACAACGGTCTGCACTCAGTCTGTCGTATCCAAGTCTCATGATATAGGAATCAAATCTCTTGTACCAACATCTCGGCGCCTGTTTGAGACCATATAGAGATTTGTTCAACCTGCAAACCAAGTTCTCTTTGTCGTTTTCCGCAAAACATTTTGGTTGAAGCATGTAGATTTCTTCTTCAAGATCTCAATGAAGAAATGCTATTTTCACATCTAGATATTTTAGATATAGGTCAAACACCACACACAATGCTAACCCCACTCTGACTGTTGTAAGTCAAACCACATGAGAGAATATCTAGTTGAAGTCAATGCCTTTTTTCTGAGCGTACCTTTTTATCACCAATCTAGCACGATACCGCTCTACTTGGTTATTTCTATCACGCTTGATCTTGTAGATTCATCTGTAATCAATGGCTTTCCTCCTGGTAGTGTAACAAGATATCAAGTTTTATTATTGTCTAATGCCTCCAATTATTCTTGCATTACTATCATCCACAAGGATACATCCGAGCTTTGAGTAGCTTCGTGGAAACTCGATGGCTCACCATCCTCTGATAATAGACAATATGCAATATTGATTTCAGTGACATAATCTGAAAGTCAACCTGGTGGTCTTCTGTCTCGAGTTGACTGTCTTACATTGGAAACCTCAGACTCAACATGTTCTTGTTCTTCGTGCTCTGGTACTGCTTTACGAGAAATTTGACCTTCGTCCATCTTATTTTCCACCTGAAATATAGTAGTTTCTGATTTCAGTGCGCCTTTGTCTCCCTTTACTTTATCTTCCTCGAAGATAATATCTCTGTTGATGACAAGCTTGTGAACAGTAGGATCCTGAAAGGGGATCGGTTACGGGTGTTCAAATGCGCAACGAAAGTTAAAATTTTCTAAAATCATATTTTCAAGGGCAAAAATTCAAACACCTCTACTAAGATGTGTAGCAAATACAAAAACACAAAAATGACATTCATAGTGTGTTTAGAAATGTATCTATCAATCTCAAAGATTGATGTAATGGCTCCAACCAAGTTGTAAACAAGTTGGCTCTTGAAAGGATGGCAAATCTTCAAGCTTCCCTTTGAGCACACCTTGCTCAAATGTTAAGCCCACCACCAACTAGCTAGAACCCCTCTTATTTTGCACTAGAAAAATAAGAGGATTTTTCAAGGAGAAAAATATTGTTTCCTCAACAATTGAAGAACAAAAGAAGAGAAAAATAAAGGAGAAAATCACTTCCAAAATTTCGACCATCTAGAGTCTTGAATGGGAGAAGGATGACTTGTCTTGGTTGTGGTAAAAGCTAAAACACTTTTAGCATCCCAAGCCTTGGAGATTGAAAAAGTAGTCTCCAACCCTTCACCTCCCATGCATGCAATGTTATTTGATTTTTAACATTTAAAAATCCATGGACTTAATTTAATTATCTCAAACATATTTGAGACTAATTAAAAAATTAATTCAACACTTGAATTAATTTAATTTAGTCCATAATAATGTTAATGAAAATCACAATTTTCAAATACATTATTTATTTGGTCAACTTTTAATTTTAGGAACACATTCATAATTAAAAGTTACATTCTCTCATAGAAGTCATACTTCTATTTTTCCTTACGCTTATAAACTCATTTATAAACCGTTAAATATATTGAACTATTTTACTTCTCAACGGGATCTAGAAAGCTAGTACTTGTGTGGCCCTCAATGGTTCATTGATACAACTAGCCGTGGGTTCACATCTCCATGTGATTCGGACTAAACATGTCCTTATACGAGCATACCCCAATTGCTCCATTTTTAATTATCAACTCCTTGATAACAAGAACGTCAGAACTCAAGTCTGATAGTACCCAACCAATCATGTTAAACGCCTAGCAGCATCGCTTACATGATTCCCTAGGTATCAAATGATAGTGCCTGCAAGAACCATTCAATTATGGTTAGCGTACAGTACGGTCCCTTCATCTCATATATCCCGACCGATTCGACAACCATTGGTATATCGAGAGTTGTCAATGAATCGATACTATGTGTCATGTCGTAGTTGCATCGATGGTGTAATCTATGAAACCCCTTTCATAATTACCACCATACTCTGATCAGAGATTTCAAACTACATACACATGAGATCACATAGGATATCCATACCCGAAGGTAAGCGGTGAATCCCCGACTACAATGCATCGACTCCTATATGTTTCGCCAAAACACCCAACCTTGCCACCTGATGACCCCATGAGAGTCGGTAAACAAGTCAAAGTGTAATGCTAGCACATAGAGTCTCAATGTTGTCCCGGGTCATAAGGACTAATGGTGTACAACCATAAACTAGGACGTTTCCACTCGATAAGTGAGAACCACTTGGAAAGTCCTATATGGAGGGTTGTTCAGTGCACTCTACCAGGAGCACCTATCTGCATGCTCGGACATCACAATGTCCCCTACCAATGAAACATGGTACTCACATCGCAGATACTAATCTCGAACTCGAGCGGCCTATATCCTTCTTAGCATTGGCTGAATCGACTAGAAACTGTTTAGAATATACAGTATTCCAAATATGAGTTTCATGATACTCATCATATGAGCATCTCATATTCTTTCTACTATTTGTATATTCAAGGACTTTATCTATGCAACTAGCATGTATATACAGATAAAAAAGTGCCAAAACAATAATTTAAAATATTATTAAAATAAAGACTGTTCATACATAGAGTTTCATTGTGAACACTTGATAAACATAAAAATTGCACATTAATTAAATATTTTATAATATAAATATATAGTTTTTGTTTTATTAAATGTTTTATAATAAATTGTATAAAATATAAGTTGTTGTGTAATTACAAGTTTTTACTATTTTTTACAGGTTCGATAAAACAAGAATAAACTTGGCATTGCAAATGGGATTAAGATGACTCTTGGACCTGTAGAAAGTTGATTATAATTTCTACAATATTGTTAACAAGAATGAGATAAAAATCCTCTCACAATTGGGATCAAATTAAGCAACAAATAAAGTTACCAAAGGAGTGACAGTTTTACTATGCTCTAGTATTTTGACCATATGTCTCAAATTAATTGGTCAAATGGTTTGAAAAAAATACCACAACTAGATAACTCAATTATCCACATGTTTCTTTTTATGAGAAGAAGCAAATTCTGAGAAGAAGATTTTCAAAGGTAATGTGTAATATAATATAATATCTTGGAACACCAATGAAGACTTATGTGTAAAAAAATAATATTTTATTTGTGGTTGTCTCCCCAAATTTTGCTATAAATAGGGGTGCGTTGTAATGTATTGAGATATCCCTCATTCTATGAACAAACCTTTGAGTTCATAATATTTCTCTCTATATTTTTTTCTTTATTCATTTAAATACAATTAGCATGTTAATTTCATATTCAAAGTTTTACACTTTGAATAATGAATAGCTAACTTCCTAAAGTTGAGATGATAAGGTGAAACTCTTGGCATGATAATAAGGTTATTAAAAGGTAAGAATCTATGTTTTATATTATTTAATCATTATTTATTGTTTATGTTATATTTATTTCTTTAAGCATTTTTATACCCTACTTATAAGTGGGAGTTTTGATTTATTGTTGCTATATGTTACACTAAATTCTTGGAACCATTTAAATGTTAGTTTGGTTTTACCAACCATTTAACTTGGATTCCTTGATTTATTATATATGAATATATCATAGTATTAATTTATTGGTACCATTTAAATGTTTGTTTGGTTTTACCAACCATTTAAAGTGGGAACCTTGATTTAGTGTTTACAAATATATATAGCACAATAAATACTTGACCACATTTATAAGTTTTGGTATGTATTATATACTTATAAGATAATAATTTATAACATAATATAAATATGATTATTTAATATATTGGAATCATTTTATTAAGTGGATTTCAATATTGTTCGTTAATGTTAACTTTATTAAAATACCAAGAGTGGATCTTTTAATCTCAACTACTTAAATTAAAATTTGAACAATTAAAATTTACCCATTAAAGATTCAAACAATTAAAATTAAAAAGAAACAAAAACAAAACAAAAAGACATTGTAGTGGACTCGTAATTACCTTAGCTTCCCTGTGGATACGATATCGGACTCATCGAATTATACTACTTGTGGACAACCTGCTCTTGGGAGTGCAACAATCAAAGTGACAACACTAACATGTTTTCATGACTTAAAAATCGACTTACTCGCAGGATCATAAAACTTGTACCCCTGGATCTTTCAGGGTATCCAATAAAATAACAACTGATCGTCTTTGAGTCCAAATTCTTTTCATTAGGCTTTTAAGGCCTTACCTAAGTTGGACATCCCCAAACGTACAGATGCTTAAGACTAAGTTTTTTGCCAGTCCAAAGTTCATAAAGGATTTTGGTCGCTGCCTTAGTTGGATATATTTTTCTGTCTTTGGTGCTTCTCCCCAGAGTTATTCTGGTAAGGTAGAATGATTAATCATACTCATCACCATGTCCTTAAGTGTTTTGTTTCGTCTTTCGGCAACACCATTTATAGTGGGCGAACCCAGCATATTATATTGTCGGATGATACCCCATTCCTCTAGGAATCTAGCAAAAGATCCTAGATGTTGTTCACCTGAACCGTCATATCTACCATGGTATTCATCACCACGGTCAGATCTAGCGATTTTAATATTTAAACCAAGTTGATTTTCAACTCCAAATTTATAATTTTTGAATACATACAATGACTGTGCCTTTTTATGAATGAGATAAATGAAGCCACATCTTGAAAAATTGTTAGTGAATGTTAAAAATACTATTGAACATTCCATGAAGCTGAAGGAAATGGTTCACAAATATCAGTATGTATAAGTTCTAAGACCTCTGAACACATGTTGGCTTCAAATCTCCTTTTATTGGTTTGTTTTCCATTTAAAAAATTAAAACAATTATTAAAATCTATGTGATCTAAAGGTCTAAGACCCCTGAACACATGTTGGCTTCAAATCTCCTTTTATTGGTTTGTTTTCCATTTAAACAATTAAAACAATTATTAAAATCTATGTAATCTAAAGGTTTGAAAATTTCGTTTGACACATATCTCCTTATTCTCTTTCAAAGATATGACTCAAACTCTTGTGGCATAACTCAGTTGAATTCTCATTGGTTAATTTTTTTAGTGTCTCTAATTGTTTGTAGGGATTCATTAAATGAGCAATAACATCCAAGGAATAAATATATCGTATGCTAATAAGAATTAGAATCAACTAATTTTGAATCAAGAAACAAACTGAATATTCTATTTCTCAATTAACAAGAATAATTGAATTTTCCCAATGAAGAAATGAAAATCAAATTTCGTCTAAAATAAGGTACACCAAATGTTTCAGAAAGGTCCAAATATATTCCAGTCTTTAACAATAATCTAAATATTCCTATTGCCTCAACTTTAACTTTGTTTTCGTCACCAATGTAGATGAATCTTTCAGCATCACTTGGTTTTCGGCAATCCAGGAAACCCTGCATAGATACACTAATGTGAATTGTTGCACAAGAATCTATCCATCACTTGTGTCAAGGAATTGGAGTTAAATTAACACCAGAACAAATCATATTCTGAAGCATACTTTTCTTGGTACACCAAGCATGATAATTTGTAACTTGCTTTTTTATATGCCAATCACTGCCACATAAGAAACAACCAGCACTTTGAGAATCATTAGGATTTTTCTGATTTTTCTTTGGAGGCTGTGCATCCACAACTTCTTTATCCTTCTTTTTTTTTTCACTCATCTTTCAATATAGATGCATAATGAGCACTTTTAGTCTTATCTAACTTCAACATTTCCTATTCCTGAACACAGTGTGAGATGAGCTCATTCAAAGACCAAGTCTCTTTCTGAAATTTATAGCTTACCTTAAACAGATTGAATTGTGGAGGAAAAGATATCAAAACCAAATGCACCAGCAAGTTCTCAGAGAGGTCAAGCTTCAGTGCTTTCAACCTTCAAGCAAGATGAGATATTTCCATAATGTACTCCCTTGTGTTGCCTTTACCATGCACCTCATTGAAACGAGGCTTGCAAAAAGTGTATAATTTCAGACTTTTCACTTTTCACACACCTTTTTTCGAGGTCCTGAAGGAAAGCCTTAGTCTTAGCAATGTCACTAGACATTGTGCACCTGAATGTTTCTGAAATGACCATCTTCTTAATCATCGTACCCATGCGATTCGACCTCTCCCACATTTTAAATCCCTCTTTTCATCATAAATACTTTTATCCGTAATGTGAGACGAGAATCGACCCTTATCGCAAGGTCTAAATCCATGACTCTGATAACTATCAATAAATTCTTTGTCACGATTTAAAATTCTAGCCATTTAACATAGGAATTGAATTTATGTTAGAATGAATATTTTCAGGAGTCAAACATGAATAGAGAACAAAAAAAACAAATATTCATGATCAACTAAATATTCCAATAAAATAATCAATAAATTCAAATAATGTAAACCCCATAAATAGGATACCGAGAACTCCATTTATGTTTTATCTTTGGACAAAAGATTAACTTATAAGTGATATCTTGGTACATCGGTCAAACAATGATAGTAACTATGATGTCAAATAACAACCTTCCTTTAGGTCGATTTATTATTCACTTGAAAAACCGAATAACTATCACATGTTTACCACCACAAGTACATATGTAATCATATTAAATCTGAACCTTCCTTTGGGCCAATCAATATTCATATAAATCACATATACCAAAATTCTTTTGTATTGCAAAATAAAATAAAATTATTTTTCATAAAATAAGTTACTTTAGTGACATTTTATTTCAATGAATTTATTTTAAAATACATATAATGTAATGTCACGAAAATTGAAAGGTCCACGTGAATCACATGCATTCAAGTTATCAAATTTACAATGTATTTTATTTAAATTTTTTAATTGCATAAATTTATTATGTTTACATGTTTAAAATGTAGTTTTAATTTAGAATGTATAAAACTGTCTTAAAAGGTTATTCGATACGCGAACGAGGACCGGAGACCAGGGACCATAGAAGAGAAAATATTTTTATTAAATAATTATTTTTAATTGTTTAAGGTGTGGTGTATTTTAAATATAATTTTCGAAAATGGGGTGTTTTGATATGTTTTCACACGCCGAGTCGTATTTTTAAACGGTATTCAATTTTAGACAAAAATATAAACTTTTCGAGAACTCGGCTAATATTTTCATAACTTTTCTTAAATAAAATATTTTAAACAATAACCAATGGGCTTAATGGGCATATTATACTTGGCTAATGGTCTCAAGCTTGCACCAAGAGTTTTATATAAAATAAAAAAAGGCTTCTAAGTCTTTTATTTCCACCAAAACACACAACCCCTCCAAACTCTAGGACTCTTCCATCAACACCCACCACGCATACCACACGAGATTTTTAAGAGAAAAGCCATGTTTTTGTGAAGAATTTCAGCAAGGGTCCATCTCTACCAACGTTCCTCACATCGCAAGTCATTTTTCGTGCATAATAAACGCAAAGGCACGCCTTAACTTTCTTTCAAACATATTTCACACTATATTATGTATATTTGATTATGTTTGCATGAGGAATATGATGTACAAGTTTTATTTTCGTTTTTAAGGCTATACATGCATAAAACTAGAGTTTTATCTTTTTAAAACTCTTCCTAATGATGTACAAAGGGGCTGTCATGGTAGGAGAACTTGAAGGGATGTTTTTATACATGTTTAAGGACCCACAAGAGCATGCTTGAATGCTGGAAAAGCTATGGAAGGAATAAGAATGAAAATTCAATTTTATGGGGACTAGGGTTTCGAACATGGCCTCTTAGAAGGGCATGGCACTTTACTGCTGTAGATAAGTGTTCGTTGATCCTATGAGAGGCTAGCCAAGGTCCTAGGCTGATCACAAGAGGGCTGGAGCTCAGGCTAGGTAGGAGCCGCGCCATGGGAGTCGCGTAAACCTTAGGAAGTGATTGCTTGAGGGGCGGGGTTGGCACCTAGGGATGTTAGGTTCTGTCCAACAATATGTTATGGGCTCGTTCATGGTCCTAAGGGGGCTAGCTAGGGTCTGGTTAGGTTGGTTAATGGCTAGGGCCGAATGGTGCAAGTTAGGCAAGCTAGGGTTTTGAAATAAAAGTGCAGAAAAATTCAGTAGCTTCCTGGGCTTGTTCATGGGTCTTGATTGGCTTGATTTGGGTTGAATATGGTTTAGGTAGTTGTTATTAAGCTTTTTTGCGAGTTTGGAAAAGGTTCGAGTCATTACAAGTAAAAATCGAGATGTACGTCTGAGTTTAAAAACGAATCAAATAAATTATCGAAAACCTAAATTTTAAGCCTAAGGAATATTTAAGGGAGAGTTTTAAGATAATAGATTAAGTTTGGAATGATTTGGGACGTCGTTTCGAGGTCTAGGGATAAATATGGAAGGTTATGTTTATAGGGATAAAACAGTCATTTTACACCTAAAATTGTTAGACGTCCTGGCAGTGCCCTGAATGCTGTAAAATATGTTAAAATTTTTATTTTAAATGTTTATGAAATTTTTTGATGAAATGTTAATGTTAAAAGATATGTTTCATGTTTGGTTTAAAAGAAAATTAATTTATATGTACATGAATGTTTATAAGTGATGAAAATATGAAAATTAAAGAAAGTGAAGTTATTGTGACTAATACGATGATATGATTGGTGATATCGTGAGGGAAAAGGCCCCATAGAGAGCCCGTTTACGGGAGAAGGCCCTAGAGGGAGCCCAACGATCGTATTTTTATTGACATGATATGATAATATGATAGGTCAAAGCTCATTTGACGGGTGAGAGTGTCGCTAATGTCCCCGCCGCCTAGTACTGTGGTTACACGTAGATGGATCCATCGACTTTCAGCTGATACGAAAGTCACAATTAACTATCCGAATTCAATAAAAAGAAATGTATACGTATATGATGAAAAGGAAATGTATATGATGAAAGGAAAAATGTTTATGTTTATGCATGTTCATGAAAAGTTATGTTAAGTAAAATTATTTTCACTGTTGCGTGATTGTATATGTACTACTTGCTATCATGGTTAGGTTTGCTGAGTCAATAGACTCACTAGGTGGATCGATGCAGGTGAGCATGATATTGATGTTGTTGGGGGATTTGATGGTTGATCTTGCTGGACTGAAGGTGCACATAACCCGAGGACCAGTGCTAGTTTTTTCCATTTAAATTATATCTATTATTTAAGTTTATGTTAAAATTTTTTATTACTTTTATGATAGTTTTGGAAGGTTTTGAGAGGTTGTTAGAGTTATGTTTATTTTTGAAATATTGCTAAGTTAGGTTTGATAAACGATTGACGATTTTATGTTTCGAATTATTTTTCTTTGGACTTTCAAATATAATTGGTTGTTTTATTTTTAAAGTGGTGCAAAGTTATTTTAAAAATATGTATATATATATACATACATATATATATATATACATACACATATATATATAGATGTATTCGGTTGAGTTAATAGAAAAAAAATTTCTAGTACTTTTAAAGTAAAACGAGTAGTGGACATTTCATATAACCTTATCATTATTTAAATAATTGAATATGTAAGCTTAAACTGAATAAACATGAACCGTAGAAAAAATTCAGAAAAAATCCATACAACGCGTGCTGGGGCGCCCCGAAATCGCACTCCAACGTGCCTACTACTTTCCATAACGTCCTAGTCATGCGGAAGCGCCCCAAAATTGCGCTCCTACGTGCCTGCGACTGTTCTGGACATTCCTAGGCATGTTTCTACGTCTGTCTCAGCACTGTTGGGCGCGCCCTAGGTCGATTTTGGTGAAAAAATTTTAACATAAATTTTCGATTTTACTCTAAAATATTTTTATGTTGAACAAAAATTGGTCGGAAAATTGAATTCTTATACCAAAACTTTGAAATTTTCAACCAAAATCGCTTTACTAAAACTTTAAAATATTTGTTTTAAACCAAAATATTTTCCAAATCTGAAGCCACATAAAAAAAATTTAAACGAAATTTTTTTTTCAGATTTGGAACCAAATAATATCTAAAACTTTAAACAAATATCACAATGATTAGCATGAGTGTCTCTGATGCCAGTTCTTGGGAAAAATCCATAAATTACATAATTCATCATGGTAAATTATTAAGAATTTGACTAAAAAATTAAGCGGAAGAGTACATGAAATCATAATTATAAATTCTTTAGAACTTTTCTCGATCTTCTAGATCTACCACTCTTTTTCTTGAGTGAATACTTTAATTTTCTCTTCTGAATTATTTTTTTAATGAGGAAGAGAATAGGAAACGTGATGTCGCACTATCTTGGTACGATGATTCATATATAGATTATGTCTATCATTATCTTCAAATATTTCTGTTTTAGTCCATCATAAAAACAAAAATTAGACTTATGTCTCTACACAACTATTAGATACATTAAAGTCCAATAACCAAAACTTTAATCTATCACTTTAATTTTAAGCTTAAGTTAATAGAAAATCAACGAAACATAATTATTCACATATAAGCTCATATAAATAAAATTGATCCAACAGTTTTGAGAGCGAGGTGTCTGGAGGAGAGGAAAAACCTGAGCTATGTGTGAGAACTGAGGCGAAGTTATGGACGAGCATATCTCCACCCCTTAAACCCCTTTGTTGATTTATTCTTATCAATGTAATTTTCCTATCAATGAATTATATTTTCTTTGCCTTATAAGCTCTTATTATGTATCGATCTCTAGGTAACACTGATTTTTATCTATGAACAAGATAATACCCCTAGTAGGATTCCTGCCCAATTGTTCATCAACCAACATTTTTGTAATTGAGGAATATAGTACATATGTAACGTCTGAAAAACCAACATACGTAATTAAACCACATGCATGCAAATTATTTGAAGTGCTTAATTGTTTTATTTAATTGATTTTAAATGCTCACTTGATGCATATTATATGATTAAAGGCATGATTGCATGATTAAATAATTATATGGCATGATTTCATGAAATTGAAGGATTTTAACCGAATATTCGATAATAGGCTGGGAAAGGAGACCGGAGACGACCAAGACAAGAATAAATATTTTTCAATAAATATTTTCAAGGCTTCTTAATATGATTAAAATTGGTTAAATTTTTCTAAAAATGATAGAGTTCGAATTATTTTACGAGACGAGCTCGATCTTACCCGAAAGCCGGTTTTGGGCAAACAAGGAGTTTTTAAAAGACCAAAAATATTATTTTTGGGAACTAATTTTTATAAACTTTTATTTTGCAATTAAATAAGAGATATTGGACCCAATTTAACTAAATTGAGTAAGCCCAATTGCTCCTATACTTGGAAGCCCAAAACATAAGCCCATTATCATGCAAAATTAAATATATAAAAATGCAATCCTAGGTCTTTTGAGAGCTTGTATCAGCCGAAATTTTCCCACACTTGCACACACAAATTCGAAAATCTTCAAGGAGGAAAATTTAGGGTTCTTTGTCGCCCGTTCGTCCTTCCTCGCCAACGATCCTGTATTCGAGCGTTATAAAACGCAAAAGCACGTTTTCTAAAATGGCTAGGGACGAGTCTGTGGGAAGAAAACGAGGGTTTGCTTTCATGCCATGGGGGTTGCGTGAGGGTGAAGGCTCGGCTGGGCATGTAGCTCGACCAGGGCTTGGTTATGGTCATGCGTTGGTCATGATATGGCTAGGAAGAGTCCTATCATGGCTAGGACTCAAGTAAAATGGCTAGGGACGAGTCCATGGGAGTTAGGATTCTTCCCATGTAACCTTCAGCCTACTGCTGTGTAAAGCGGCGTGGCTTTGTTAGGGCTGGGCTAGGTGGTCTAGTCGGTGTCTCAGGGTGGTCCAGTGAGGGTCAGGAAGGCTTGGTCTCGGTGGTGGCTCGGGCATAGAGTCCCACGCGAGAAGGAGATGAGCGCGGCTCTTGTTTGCCGAAGCAGGGCTAGCAGTGCTAGTTCAAGTGCTTGGGCTGGGTTCAGTTGAGTCTGAGCATGGTCCAGGGTCGATGAGGGTCAGGTGTGCTCGGTGGTGGCTCGAGTAGGAGAGTCCTAGTCGGGTAGGAGTCCTAGGCATGTAGAAGCAACCTTGCGCAGCTTCAAGTCTATTTTCAAGATGATTTGCGTGAGTTAGGGGCTGGGTCCTTGGGTCAGGGCTTGTTAAGAGGGTCCCTAGGTGGGTTTTTCAGGGTTAGGCTCGAGGTGGCTCGGGCGTGGTTCGATAAAATGGAGAGATGGCTCAGTGGGTTCATGCAAAGGTCAAAAATCGAGTTTAATAGAAAATGGCTGGAACCGTGGGTCCATGGGGGTGGCTCACGACTCATAAGGATAGTTTTGGTAATAAAAAGTCTATGTTTAAAATTTGAGTAGAAAATATTGAAGTTTGAATTAATTCAAGAATTAAACACCTCACGAATTAGTAATTGAGGAATTAAACCGAAAGCCTCGAATTTAAGCTAAATAAAAATATCTAAAATTAGATTTAAGCTTAAATAATTATTTGGGATAAGCCCAAGTCAATAAAAGTAAGAAAAATTCAAAATCGAGAAATTTAAATCTTGAGGCAAAACGGTCATTTTACAATTGGTTAATACGTTAAAGGTTGGCAGCGTCCCGAAGGGTCATAATGCATGTTGAATGATTTATTATGATGATTTTTATGAGAATATGATATTTTTTAATTTATGGTAAAGTTGTGCAATTTTTACTATTAAAATGCTATTTTTAAAAGTCTTGATATTTTATGCTTTTAAAAGAAAAGGAAAAAAAAATTTTGAGGGATGTGAATTGAATGTGACAAAAGATAGAGGATATGTGGGGGATCCATTTTAATAAGGAACGGTGAACTTACAATTTTATGGGAATATCATGAGCGAGAAGGCCCTAGAGGGAGCCTGTTTACGGGAAAATGCCTCAGAGGGAGCCCGACGATCGTATTTCTATGGCGGTGCCTAGTACCCGTCCCCATGGGTCATGTGGAGCTGAAAACTGATCAGTCAACCAGAAGATAAAAGTTAGTCACTTTCAAGGATCAAACTTCATCCAAAATGATAAAGGATTGAAATCTTTACGATTAAATGATTTTACGATTTACGATTTATTTATGTTTAAAATTATTTAAATAAAAGTATGATTTTAATTCTTGTGATTGTATATGTATTATTTGTTACTCATGTTTAGAACGTGCTGAGTCATTAGACTCACTAGGTTTGAATGTTGCATGATTTGATGATATGAGGTGGCGCTGACGCTTGAGTGGATTGAGTGCGGCAGTACACTCTCGAGGGACATTTATTTTCCGCACTAGCTTGATAGATATTTAAAAGATTATTGTTAATGAAATTATTAGAGATTTTTATGCTTTATTTTGTTGTTAGTTGATCTTTTTAAAGGTCGGCGTAGGATTTTTTGTTAGCCGACGATTTATGGATTTATTTTATGCACTTGAGATTTCAAATGTTAACTTATTATGATTTATGGAAATGTTAAGTTATTTTTAATTAGTGATTTTTGAGTTTATGAAAAAAAAAGTAGAGGACGTTTCATTTGGTATCAGAGCCAGGTTCTTCAAAGGGTTGTGTACTACTAATCCGAGAAGCTCAAGAAGTCACGCCTCAAGTATGTAAGTTTTTACTGCTTTATATGCTAAAATTCTTATAAATGCTTTTATGATACATGATATAAATGTTAGTTGCTTATTGCATGTAAAACATTAAATGCGTGTGGTTACGTGGTTTGGACGGCATGTACATAGATGCCTCATAGAAGGATTTAACGTAGAAATGATGATGGTAGACATGAGGAGGAGTGTAATGCTCGGTTACTCGTACAAATGATTAGTAATACGTTTATGTCATTATAGATAGTTATTTAGCTCATTATGTTTTACATATTGATTGAGGTATAAATATTGAGATTGAACATGACTTTTATATTGTTCCTGGTGTATTGAAAATGAAACTATGTCTAAATAGTTATAGTAAGATGTGTAGGTAGAAGTAGTGTTATGAAGTTGATAGGAAATGAGATGAAATTGTGGTAGTTTTTACGAGTTTTAGCATAATGATTTGAATATTGATCCAAATTCAGTGAGGCCATAATTATTAGAAAGCTTAGATATAATGCAACAACTTTCATGTTTTGGGTTTTGTCCAAATCATTATGGAAGACAAGCCAAAAGTGCCCCGAAGTGTGTCGTGTGTATCGTTGTTCCTGCACTGACACATGTTGGGAGAATAGGTATAACATTTTACTCAAACCTTTAAATTACCTGAAACAAATTGGAGATTCAAGCCAAGACATAGGGCTACAACTTTCATGTTTACCACTTTTTCAGATTATGAACAAAAGAGCCGTTTCTGGAGTGATCTTTGAGGTGATTGTGCGCAGAGCGGCGCCCGAGCGGTAATAAATGACCGCCCGAGCGCCACTTGTTTTGGAATTTTGGTTCGGACAGAAAGTTCCGCGCTCGAGCGGTAATTGATGACCGCCCGAGCGCCGTCTTATATATAAGATGATAAGTTTCGAAGTTCTGAACATTTCCATCAGCTTCCTTCAGCTCTTCTTCAGCAAAACACGAAAGAAATCAAGAAAATTTCCTCCCATAGCTCCCTTCTTCCTTTCCTTCATCATTTTGAAGATAGATCTTAGTTCTCCATCACATGAACATCATAGAGGTGTAAGTTTTCTTCTCTTTTAGTTGTTCCACATGTAGATGAATGATTTTTATCTAGTTTATACAATAGTGACTGAATTATTGGTATATTTGATAGTATAGGAGCGAGAAACACCATCTCAAACCAGTGTTCTTAAGCTTGGACTGTAAGTTGGCATGTTATTGAAGTAATAAATGAGTAATATTATGATTTCAAATACTTCTCATTGATTATTGCTATATGTACATTGTTAGTATCTTATTGATGAAAATATAGCACCATATTCCATTGTTATGTATTAAATATGTAAGAAACTCATGAATATTGATGATGGGTGCTATGCTATGAACATGAACATGAACATGAAAAGAAAAGGATTGATTTTTATATGATATAGGGCTTGTTGACATCATGGGTGGTTTTAAGTCCACCAAAGCTATTGGCCAATATATGTTCATGGGGCGTGGGGTTGCCAAAGGTTGCTCCTGACGTCCAACACAGTAGTAGCTATATAATAAAGCAAGCACGGTAGTACAGGTCAACTAATGAGGCTCAAGTACAAAAATGAACATGAGTATATGCTATGATATGATATGGTTTAAAGATTCATTGTTGTCACGACTTGATATGTATGTTCTTTCGACGCATATTGATACGTACAAGTGCCAACTTATTGAGTTTTAGAAACTCACATAGCTCATGTATTACAGGATCAGGTAGTGAAGAGACGTAGGATGCCGGTTCGCCAATGGATGCTTGTGACGTGCCTTACCTTGACAAGAACCGGGACTTCTTATTGTATAGCTTCCGCATATGTATTATACGAAAATATGTCAGGGTTTGAAACAAGTTTTACAATGTTTATGTCTAGGTGTATGATGATACAGAATATGTTTGTATGTAAGAATACGATTATATATATATGTTGATGTTAATGCTTGAGTTGAGTTTTTTGTTTTTACAAGAATGTAGGGACATCATGCCAAAATTTTTATAAACCGTCAAAGTGATGCCCTTGTCTGATTTGCTTCATACTACAGTTATATCAGTCAAACACTATTTTTATTATGGTAATTATGCTAAGTATAGAGTAAGGGTGTGACAAGGAGATTCCACAGCCTCCACCTAATCAAGATGCTAGTGCCCGTGTACTAGCCGGTATGGCTCGTTTATTAGAGCAACACGTAAGAAATGGTGCAAGGGTCCGACCGGAGGCTGCATATGAGCGATTTTGGAGGATGAACCCCGAGGGTTTTCATGGCACTACTGATCCATTCGTTGCTGAGGGATGGATTCGATCTTTGGAAGTTATTTTTCGTTCTATGGATATGGCAGACACCGACTGAGTTCGTTGTACCATCTATCTACTGAAGGGAGACGCTTCCTTATGGTGGGAGGGAGGGGAGTGAGGGGTTAATCTAGCGACATTGACATAGGAGGACTTCAAGAGGGTGTTCTACGACAGATATTTCACTTCAGATGTTCGTTCTAGACTTAAGAGAGTTTATAAGTCTCCGCCAGGGGGATTGGTCCGTTGCTGAGTTTGTGCAGAAGTTTTATAGGGGCTGTCATTTTGTGCCCTTGATTGCTAATGATGCTGCAGAAAAGTTGCGAAACTTCCTAGATGGTTTGAGGCCGACTATCCGTCGTGATGTGATGCTGACTGATCCTATTGACTATACTACTAATGTTTCTAAAGCATTTCGAGCCGATCAATCTTTGAAAGATATTGAGTGGTAGATACAGCGTAAGAGGAATCGGGCTCAGCAAGCTAGTCAGCAAAATAAAAAGCCTTATATGAGACCACCTATGCTATCGGAACCACCGAAACCACAAGGAAAACCACCGAGAGAGAAAATCCCGAAGACTGCTGAGAAACCACTATGCAAGGAGTGCAATCGGCAACATTATGGCAAGTGCATGTGGGGCACCTACAAGAGCTTCAAATGCAGGGATATGAGACACAAGGCTGGGAATTTCCCAAAGCTCAAGCAACCCACGACTGGAAGGGTCTATGTGATGTAAGCTGAGGAGGCTGAGGCATAGCCGACAAAATACTAATTACTGATAACCTAGCTGTTTAACGTTTTCACAATGCTTTTATTTCATAAAATGTTAAAATTGGTTATGAAAATCGATTAGGATAATGAAGAACTTAGAAGAGAATAGCTTGCATGCTCTACCTGAGATGGATTTTAGATACGACATTGAAATTTATTGGGATAGAAATACGATTTTCGAGATTGTGAGGACCGAAATGAAGATTAAGATTTAAGCTAAGAGGGTTAAGTATGAAGTGAACAGGGGAGCTAAGCTTTTCTACTATCAAGACAAGACAAATTTTTAGGACAAAATTTTATTTGGGGGGTGGGGGGATATTTGTAACATCCGAAAAACGAACCTACATAAACCACATTCATGCACATCATTTGAAGTGCTTAATTGTTTTATTTAATTGATTTTAAATGCTCACTTGATGCATATTTGATAGGATCGATTAACGTATCAAGATTGTTTAGAAGGGGGGGTTGAATAAACACTCACAATTAAAATGAATCTTTTCGAATTTTGAATTCAGTTTGGTGACAAACTGATTCTCGGAATCTTGGTTGTCAATGACAATCAGTTAAACTAAGAGTAGTTGCGGAAAATAACTGACTGAAAGATAGAATACAAAACTGAAATAAAATACGCAAGGATTATTTCTGGATGTTCGGAGATTTCAATCACTCCTACGTCACCCCTTCTATCTCAAGGATAGGATTTCCACTAAAAGACTTTGATCGAATACAAGACTTGTACTGACCCACTTCAGTTTGGACTTAACACTGCCAAAACTGAAACTCTTAGCATACAACAGCTTTTATCAGTTCGTGACTGATCTTAGCACAACTGATATATTCTTGATTGAATTACAAAGTGCTAACACGCTCNTGCCAAAATGCGTTGTTCTAAGCTGTATTGATTTAAGTGCGGCGTTGCAATCTTCTATGTCTCTTTGTTGGTTGATCGTTCTTTCCCGAGACATGTTCAGTTGAAGGGTGCTTTAGCATAAATCAGTTTCCAACTGATCAGTTAGCTGATTTCAGTTATTAAGTCCAGTTGTTGAATGTATTTGCGCGTATCAGTTGGTTGATCAGTTTGTCAAACTCTAGAATCCAGAATTTGGTTTTTAACAATTTCCCCCTTTATGGTGTTTGACAAAACTCAGCAAATAATAATAACTGAATTCTTTTATAGATAAAATAAGAGATTGATCATCTGAATCATATATGTAGATAAAATAAGAGATTCAACTGAATCATGTACTTCATGAGTACAGAAATGGCTACTTCTGAAAAAAGGATTTCTTTTGCTGTTCTAACATTTCTTTGATTTCTTCCCCCTTTTTGTCAAACAGAGCCACCTTCTCATATAGTCTTCGAACGTCAATGGAAAGAATTTTGACATCTGAGGAGATACTTGATGCAGTAGATTGGAAAAGAGTCTGCATCAAATCTAGTTTATTTGAAACAGAAGATTCTAGTCGCTCAACTCTTTGACTGATGACATCCTGAGTTGTGTAGAGACTTTGAGCTAGACCTTTGTTATTCTTCAACTCAAGCACAGTTCGAGTAAGAGACTCCATGTTTGCTTGAATAGCTTTCAGTTTTGCTGAATCAAATTGAGTTGAAGAATCCAATTTGACAGTATGAGATAATTGTGCTGATTGGATTTTCTTTATTTCAGTAATCATCTGCTGCATATTGTGCTGCATGTTCTGAATTTCTTCAAGGACTAAGTCCTTGTCGTAGGAAGGAGGAGAAGAGGCTTGTTCAGACGTCCCTGGTTCTAGTTCTCTGGAGGGTTGATCAAATATCACCAAAGTTCTTTCAGATACCTCTGGAACCTCTTGTGTAAGTTCAGGCGCATCCTCCATTTGTACTTCTTGTTGGACTTGAAGGGAAGAAGGTAGAATAAGAGCAGTAGAAGGGCTATCTGGCTGAGTCAGTTGTGTTTCAGTCGATGGATCAGTGACTGATTGTTCTGGCTCTTGGTTAACTGAGTCTTTCTGCGGAGAGTCAGGCAACTGAGTTTCCTCAGTGACATCATTGACTTCAGTCCGCTCATCATGTGATTGAATGAGCACATCAGTTCGAACCTCTTGTTCAGCAGATACAAGGAGAGGAGATGTAACAAGTGCTTGATCAGTTGAGATATCAGGTGATTCTGTTGAAGCTGCATTGGTTGGGAGTTCTTTCAATACTAGCTGAATGATCTCATCAACATTTGCAAGTGTCAAGTCAGCTTCTGAATATATTTGATGATCAGCAGCAGTAGGTTGAGGCACTTTCTGAACTGGCTCGTCAGTTGTAGCAGCTTGTTCAGGAGATGGTTCACGGTGCCGAGAAGGTGAATCAGCTTCTTCATCTTCTGAAGTGCCTTCATGAATAACAAGTTCCTGATCCGTCTCCCAAAATTTTATTGGTATTGCAGAGTTAATAGATCAGTTTCTAGCTGAGTGATCACAGCTCGATCATTGTATGCAGTTGGACTTGTGGGAATATAGTTGGCTTTCAATTTTTCGATCAGTTGGTCCAACTTTTTAGCTCGGACTTGATCAAAGAAGTAGTTCTTGCGCTCCAAGGCCTGAGTTATTGTTGCAGCCTTGACCACTCTCAGA
The DNA here is from genome assembly GCF_012295235.1 of Primulina huaijiensis. Classification (NCBI taxonomy): domain Eukaryota; kingdom Viridiplantae; phylum Streptophyta; class Magnoliopsida; order Lamiales; family Gesneriaceae; genus Primulina; species Primulina huaijiensis. The sequence goes on from NC_133318.1 coordinate 12,201,493, forward strand.
ACAGTTGTCTCCAATTTGATAAATGTGTTCAGCTTGGACTTCTTCTTCAGCTGCTTGGAAAAAGTATGTGTTCTAAACTTCGTCCAAGCTTAAAAAATGTTCATTTTTGATGCAGCAAAGGCATTGACATGTTCCCATATGAGGTCAATATGAGTTTGAATAGCATTTGAGGGCCTTGGTTCTTTGATCATCTTGCCCTTTCCTTTCTCATCAGTAAGAATATGTGGAATGTTTAGTCCAGAGTGAGTAGAGTCCACTCTTTCCTGAATAACAATTCCCTTAGATCGAGCAGGAGCAAGAATTGAAGGTCGTTTGATTTGAGTCAAGGGAGCTGAAGCTTTTGCTGGTTTTTTCTCTTTATCAGCAGGAACTGCTGTCAAGGGAACATCCTGAATAGGCTGTTAAGTATCTGATGCCTTTGGTTTCTCAGGAACAGCTGTCAGCGAAGCCACTGGCTTTGTTTTCTGAGTCCTTTGCATCTTGGTGATCAACTGAAAAGGTCAGAATCTGATCCACTGACAATCAGTTTCCTCTTGGTAGATTTCAGTTGGGCCTGAGACCTAGCCTTTTTAACTGATTTGGGAGCAGCCTGCTGCGTCCTAATCTCTTTCTTGATCTTCACGAATTGATCAGAAGACAGTTCCAGTTTGGTTTTTGGTGGCAATATGTTCTTGGCAGAGAATACCTTAAACTTGGATAGCTTTTCAGCATTGTCAGCCAATAAACCTTTTGTTTTCAGTAAATAACTGATTTGAACTGCATAACCTCTGGACTGCTTGGTAGATTGAAGCATATTTCGCAAAATACTGAAAATAATATGCCTCCAGTTCATTTTCTTCTCTGCCATTATCACGGTCATGGCTTGAATTTTTTCAAGAGTAAAGGCTGCAAATGAACCAGCCTTAGCCAGAATGCCCTTGGCAACAATATCAGCCAGCAATTGAATTTCTGGCTTCAGTTCTTTCTTAGGATCGGAGACTTTGATTTTCCGTCCATCAGCAGATAACTGAGATTGCATTTCTTCAATATCAGCAGTTTGTACCTCAGAGAAGCTGATAATTCCTTCAGTTGGTAGAGAGAAGATTTCCCCGAAAGTTTCTTCAGATATGATCATTAGCTGATTATTGATAGTAATAGAGATATTTCCATCAATAGTAACAAAACCCTTTGTATAGAAATCATTGATTTCCTTTGGATAGATGGTTTGTGAAGATTGCCCTAGAAACGTCTTCAGCCCAGCTGATTCTAGTTTCAGAAAAACATTCTTCACCTCAGCCTAAGTTACTGATAAAACTGAATCGAAATCAATGGCCATAGCATTTATAACGTGCGCGGGGATTTGGTTTGCCATTTCAGATAATGAAGAAACCTGTAATTTTCAAGAAATAAGCTTTGAGAAGGTATTTGCTCTGAGAAAATCTTTGTGCGTGTAAAAGAGAGAACTGAATCGAGGCAGTGAGAAATACACATGTGTGTGACTGTTCAAATTTTTGGACACGTGTCAGCCCATTTTTTTTTAAAAGTAAAAACGTGTGTACATGTGCAAGAGTCGTGTATATAAGTTTAATGGCCCAAGTGAGTCCACGTAGTAAAATTCTATTTGTTATAATATCAGTCACATCACTTTGATTTAGGATATAATCATTCTTAATTAGTTAACGTATGTGAGAAGATTTGTAAAATAACCAACTGAACGATCAGTTGTGAAACTGATCCGTTTCAGTTGAGAATTTACAAACAATTGTCTTCTCAGTTAACCTCTTAAAAACTAATATTCCCCCTTAATGGGTGCGTAAAATAATTAAAAATGACGATAAAAATAAATTTAAAGTTTAAGTAATTTATTGTTTGCTGGAACGTGCACGGCCATTCAGCTTCCATAACTCTCGGCTATAAATAGAAGTAACACAGTTAGTTTCAGTCATATTAGTGAAATATTTAAGATAAAAGAAATGGCTGGTGCGAGTAGCTCGAGTGCTTCGCCGTTTTCTCTGGAGGCCAGGAAGGCTGAGATAGAAGATGAAGTCTTCTATGAGAATCTTCAGTATTGGGAGAAGTTACAAGAAGTTGAGTTCTTGTATAACACTGGAGAGGCTACCACTCCTGAATGGGTGGCAGAGCTGAGGAAGGTGCGGGAGCACTTGCACATAACTGAGTGGATTGACGTCTTTAAGGATGGTCATAGTCATCAGCTGATGCTCCGGAAGGAATTGAAGATCCTGAGGCGCATAGCTTATTCACACAGCTTTGCCAAGACGTCCACTCCACCTTTATCCACTTGGTTGAAGATGTGGATAATTGATGTAGAGGAAAAATATTATGCTGTAATGCGAGCTAATGTTTATGCTTGAATAAAATATTTATCTGAGTTAATTTTGTCTTTTTCTTTCCTGCAAATTGGCAGTTTCATTAGTTGTTGTAAATGAATTACTAACTGAACAAATGAACTGTTAAAGAACTAATATTAGTTGACTGTAAACTGAAATCAGTTAAGATTTAAAAACCAGACTGATATCAGTTGAAAAAATGAATCAACTGGTAATTAACAAACTGATATCAAATAAGCAACTGATAGATAAGAAGCCTGGGTAATTGAGAAAAAGCTTTGTTGGCTTGAGACTCTTCAACTTCTTTGACATTAAATGTCACCTGTCTATAAATAAGATAATAGCAGTGAGTTGTGAGATAATATCATTTAAACATGGCAGATTCAGATATTTCCGATGCTTGTAGTAGTACGCATGTTCACGTTACTGAAGAAACAAGTGCTTATTTAGAAGAGTTGAAGAAGAAGATGGAAGAATATGTCTTGAAAAAGGTGATGTCAACATGGTTCAAAATTCATGAGTTGCAGAGAATAAGTAGTAGTGGTGCGACTCCTTCTCGAGTTCAAGCAGCAACAGCCAGAAGATACTTGGAACAATTTGAAGTCAGACATGTTACAGAGCTTGTCGATGACAAGGTTCTATTACAAGCAATGCTGTGGAATGAGTGGTATGTGATTAAGAAGATTTCTATAACTAAATCATTCTCTAGAATCCGAATTTATGAATTGAACAATTTTATTACAGAATGGCAGGATTCAGTTGGTTCTGAATTGTCTACTGTAAGATGAAATCGTTTTTATTCTTAATAACATATCATTTTCAGTTTATTGTTGTGTCCTTATTTTCTGCAGACAATTTCATTAGTAAAGTAGTATTAACAATTTTCTTATGATAAATCAATTAAACCAAGAATATTGCGAAAGTAAGAAAACTTAGTCTCGGGTAATGGTTTGGTGAAGATGTCAGCTGCTTGTTGCTCAGTTGATTTATACTCCAGTCGAATGTCCTTCTTCAAAGCATGATCTCTAATGAAGTGGTGTCTGACATCTATATGCTTTGTCCTTGAGTGAAGAACTGGATTATAGGTAATGGCAATTGTGCTCGTATTGTCACAAAATATGGGCGATTCATTTGTAATTACTCCATAATCTCTCAGTTGTTGCTGGATCCAGATCAGTTGTGCACAGCAACTACCAGCAGCTAGATATTCTGCTTCAGTTGTTGAGGTAGCTATAGATGTCTGCTTCTTGCTGAACCAAGAAATCAGTCGGTCTCCAAGAAACTGACATGATCCACTTGTGCTTTTACGATCTAGCTTTCATCATGCATAATCTGCATCTGAATATCCAACTAAATTGAAAGAAGAGTCTTTAGGATACCATAATCCGACATTTTGTGTGCCCTTAAGATATTTCAAAATTCTTTTGGCAGCTGAGAAATGTAATTGCTTAGGATTTGCTTGAAATCTGGTACACATACAAACTGCAAAAACAATATCAGGACGACTAGCAGTTAGGTATAATAATGAACCTATTAAACCTCGGTACAGCGTCGCCTCAACTGATATTCCCCCTTGATCAGTGTCCATTTTAACTGATGAGCTCATGGGAGTGGTTGCAGCTGAACATGATTCCATTCCAAATTTCTTTAGCAATTCCTTTGTATATTTAGTCTGACTGATGAATATACCAGTCTCCAGTTGCTTCACTTGCAGTCCAAGAAAGAATGTCAGTTCACCCATCATGCTCATTTCAAACTTGTCCTGCATTAACTTAGCAAACTTTTCGCACAATTTGGGTTTAGTTGACCCAAATATAATGTCATCAACATAAATTTGAACAAGTAAGATATGATTATTTTTAGAAAATTTAAACAAAGTCTTATCAACTGATCCTACGGAAAAATCATGATCAGTTAGAAATTTTGAAAGGGTTTCATACCAAGCTCTGGGAGCTTGTTTAAGACCATACAGGGCTTTGTTCAAATGATAAACATAATCTGGTAAAGTATGATTTACAAAACCCGGAGGTTGTTCAACATATATTTCTTCCTGTAGCTGACCATTTAAGAAAGCACTCTTCACATCCATCTGGTATACTTTGAAGTTCTTGTGTGATGCATAAGCAAGAAAGATTCTTATTGCCTCCAGTCTTGCAACTGGTGCATAAGTTTCATCATAGTCAATTCCTTCTTCTTGCCTATATCCTTGTGCCACAAGTCTTGCTTTGTTGCGTACAATTGAGCAGGCTTCATTCAGTTTGTTCCTGTACACCCATTTTGTACCTATAATAGTTTGTGAAATTGGTCTTGGAACTAAGTTTCAGACATTGTTATGAGTGAACTGATTTGGCTCTTCTTGCATTGCATTTACCCAGTTAGGATCAGCAAGAGCTTCATCAATTTTCTTCGGTTCTAGTTGTGAAACAAAAGCTGAATGGATAAATAAATTTAGCATTTGATTTCGAGTTCTTACTGGATCTGATGGATTTCCTATTACCAATTCAGGTGGGTATGATTTTTTCCATCCGTACTCAGTATTTGTTGTATCAGCAATTTCTTCAGTTGGTAACTGAACACAATTTTCAGTCTCAGTTGGTGCTTCGTCAACTGGTATTTGAGTGTTATCATTATGCTCTATCAACTGATCATCAGCAACGACTTATGTACATCTGATTGGTCCAGTACTTCTGGTTCAGGTGTTTGAAATCTGTTTTGATTGCTGTGACTTTCATTTTGCTATCAACTTCCACACTGATATCTGTAAATCGATCAGCTAGCTCAACTTGATCAGTTGGCTTATCAGTTAGTTCAATTTCATCGAAATTAACATGAGCTGATTCTTCAACATTTAGGGTTTTCTTGTTGAAGACTCTATAAGCTATACTAACTGATGAGTATCCAAGAAATATTCCCTCTGCAAATTTAGCATCAAACGCTTTTAAATAATTTTTACCATTATAAAGGATAAAACATCTGCAGCCGAATATTTTGAAATAAGTAATTATACTTTTTCTTCCATGCCAAATCTCATATGGTGTTTTCATATGATTCTTATTAATCATTGATATGTTCTGAGTATAACACACAGTGTTTACTGCCTTTGCCCAAAACCTTTGAGAAATAAAAGAATCAGCAAGCATTGTTCTAGCAGCTTCTTTAAGGGTTCGATTTCTTCTCTCAGCTACACCATTTTGCTGAGGAGTTCTTGCTGCTGAGAGCTCATGCTTAATTCCAGCATTTTCTAGAAAATTTGAAAGAATTTGATTGATGAATTCAGTTCCTCGATCAGATCTGATTCGATCAATTCCAACTGATTTTTCATTTAAAACTCTTTTGAAGAGCTTTATCAGTTGTGAAGCAGTATGTTCCTTAGATTTGAGAAAAATAACCCAAGTAAATCTTGAAAAGTCATATACGACCACCAAGGTGTATTTCATTCCCCCTAAGCTCATGACTGGTATAGGACCAAAAAGATCCATGTGCAACAGTTCTAAGCATCGGGATGAAGATTTACAACCCTTGTTTTTAAAAGAGGATCGTACTTGTTTACCATACTGACATGCTGAGAAAAGTTTTTCTTTTGAAAAATCTATTTTACGCAAACCAGTTACAAGTTCATGTTTACTCAGATAGGAAATGGTTTTAAAGTTTAAATGATTGAGTCTCTTATGCCACAACCAGTTTTTAGATGACTTGGAAGCAATAAAACAAGCTGGTACATAAGTTTGATCATTCCAACTGACTTTATATGTGTTTTCACAACGTTTGCCAGTTAGTATGGTTTCATCAGTTGAAGTTTTGACTGAACATGAATTTTTGTCAAATTGTACTGAGAATCCACTGTCGCATAACTGACTGATACCATGAATAAGCTTACCCTTACCCACAGTTCTACCTTTGGAATTGTCCCCAAAACTGATGTTTGGACCACTGTATTTGGTCAGTTGAGATAGCACATTTGCATCTCCTGTCATGTGTCGCGAACATCCACTGTCCAAATACCATATTGAGTTCTTGTTTGTACCTGTTATCTGCAACCACACACATAATAAAGCTTGGTACCCATACTTATTTGGGTCCTGAGCTGATTAGTCCCTTAGGAACCCACACTTGGATTAATCTAACAGACTTTCCAGTAGTTGTATTCCAAATTGTTTTTCTCGGCTTTTGTGTGCATGGTGTGTAGTGTAAATATGATACGTTATGTATTTTAGGTTTATTCAACTAATTGTTTAGTCTGTATCTCTTCTGAACTGGCTTGCAATTATAGTAATTGAAGTAGCTATTTGAATAGTTTTTGTGAAACCTCTTTGATGACTGACTTTGTAAATCAGTTAAGGATTTTTGACTATAACCAATCCCATATCTTCTAGCCTTATTCATATTTACAGTAGGTTGCTCAATTAGTTTACTAGGCTCAATTTGTTCTTGTACTACTGCTGATTTAACAAAGTGAATATATTTCCCTTTGTCTATTTTTAGCTTTGGTTGACTGTCATTTGGACACATTTCTCCTTGAGTGTTGAACCCTAAATCAGTTTTATCAGAAACTGATTTTTGTGAATTCTGCATTTCATTTAGTGCAGTAGATGACATGTTCCAAGGTTGAATGAGCTCAGTCTATTTTGAGTTTTCAAGAATGAACTTTTGGATTAATAACTGATCTTTGTTTCTTTCTGCTTTTAACTCAGCAATTTCCCTTTTCAGACTCAACCCGTCAACTGATTCATCAGTTTTGGTTTTATTGTCTGTGGGATCAGTTTGCTTTGCTTTGTTTTTTTCGAATAATGATGCAAGCTTTTGATATTCATTTACCATATCATGTAGTGTTAGAATGAGTTCTTCTCGTGTANATTCTGAAGGACTTCTTATCATCTTTGGGGTTTCTTTTGTTCTCATATGATTTCTTTCTCCTATCAATTGAGCCTTGACTGTCTTTCTTGGGTTTAGGACAGTCAGCAATGAAGTGACCTGATTTGCCACAATTGTAACAAGCGTTTGTTCCATCTTTGGAGTTGTTTCTTTGGTATGACTTCTGAAAGTTTCCTTGATTCTTTCTCATGAACCTTCCAAACTTTTTGATGAATAGTGACATAGCATCATTGCTTAACTGATCAGCAGATTTCTCAACTGAACTAGTTGGTTCTGTTCTGACAGCAGCTAGAGCAGTTGTGGTTGCTGGTGTGGATGGTTTTCTTTCTCTGGTTTGCAGTTCGAACTCATAAGCTTTAAAATCATCAAATAGATCATGAAGTTCAATCTGGTTCATGTCTTTGGATTCTCTCATTGCCATAGTTTTGACATCCCATTCTTTGGGAAGACCTCTTATTACCTTCAGTGCAACCTCTTTGTTTGTATACACTTTTCCAAGTGCATTTAACTCATTGATGATACTGCTTACTCTTTCATCATACTCGTGCATTGATTCTCCTGCTTTCATTTTGATATTATCAAACTTCTGAACTGCAACTGAAAGTTTATTTTTCTTGGTTTGATTATTTCCTTCACAAAGCTGGATCAGCTTTTCCCAAATTTCTTTGGCTGTCTTACACATCTTTATTTTGCTGAAAGTTATTTTGTCCAGCGTCTTGTACAGAATGTCTTTAGCCACATTATCAAGATTGGCTTTTCTTTTACCTTCAGTTGTCCATTCTTCTCTGGGCTTTTCTATTCTTTGTGGTGTCCTTTCTGTTATGGCAACTGCTTTATTAGTTTTCAGAATCTTCATGGGTCCATCAGTTATGACATACCACATGTCATCATCTTGTGCAGCTAAATGAGCCTGCATTCTGATTTTCCAATCATCAAATTCTTCTCTGGAAAACATAGGGATTTTGTTGAATGAATTCATGCTAGCAAGTTTATAGATCAAAAGTATTCAAGAACAAGATTCAACGGCTCTGATACCACTTGATAGGATCGATTAACGTATCAAGAGTGTTTAGAAGGGGGGTTGAATAAACACTCACGATTAAAATGAATCTTTTCGAATTTTGAATTCAGTTTGGTGACAAACTGATTCTCGGAATCTTGTTGGTCAATGACAATCAGTTAAACTAAGAGTAGTTGCGGAAAATAACTGACTGAAAGATAGAATACAAAACTGAAATAAAGTATGCAAGGATTGTTTCTGGATGTTCGGAGATTTCAATCACTCCTATGTCACCCCTTCTATCTCAAGGATAGGATTTCCACTAAAAGACTTTGATCGAATACAAGACTTGTACAGACCCACTTCAGTTTGGACTTAACACTGCCAAAACTGAAACTCTTAGCATACAACAGCTTTTATCAGTTCGTGACTGATCTTAGCACAACTGATATATTCTTGAATGAATTACAAAGTGCTAACACGCTCAAAGTGTAGCTTTAGATGCTACTGATATGTCTGATATACGTGAGATGTGAATTGTGATTTTAGCAGCGTAACAGCAAGCTTCAATAATGCGTTGATGGTTGTTCTTCTCAGCTGCTTTGTTCACTTATTTATATGCTTCCTTTCCAACGGTAACTTGAGATGAATTTGAATCTTTGTATCCGTTGATTTTTTACTTGATTATTCCTTGGATATTGTTTCCTTCATTTATTGTGATGCGGCGTCTTAACTGCTTTCGCCGAAATGCGTTGTTCTAAGCTGTATTGATTTAAGTGCGGCGTTGCAATCTTCTATGTCTCTTTGTCGATTGATCGTTCTTTCCCGAGACATGTTCAGTAGAAGGGTGCTTTAGCATAAATCAGTTTCCAACTGATCAGTTAGCTGATTTCAGTTATTAAGTCCAGTTGTTGAATGTACTTGTGCGTATCAGTTGGTTGATCAGTTTGTCAAACTCCAGAATCGAGAATTTGGTTTTCAACAATATTAAAGGTATGATTGTATGATTAAATGATTATATGACATGATTTCATGAAATTGAGGGATTTTACTAGAATATTTGATAATATGCTGGGAAAGGAGACCGTGGACGACGAAGACAAGAATAAATATTTTTCATTAAATATTTTCAAGACTTCTTAATATGATTAAAAATGGTTAAATTTTTCAAAAATTGATAGAGTTCGAATTATTTTACGAGACGAGCTTGATTTTACCCGGAAGCCAGTTTTGGACAAACGAGAAGTTTTTAAAAGACCAAAAATATTATTTTTGGAAATTAATTTTTATAAACTTTTATTTTGTAATTAAATAAGAGCTATTGAGCCTAAGTTAACTAAATTGAGTAGGCCCAATTGCTCCTATACTTGGAAGCCCAAAACCTAAACCCATTATCATGCAAAATTAAATATATAAAAATGCAATCCTAGGTCTTTTGAGACTTTGTATTAGCCGAAATTTCACACACTTGCACACACAAAGTTCGAAAATCTTCAAGGAAGAAAAGCTAGGGTTCTTCGTCGCCCGTTCGTCCTTAACTTCCTCGCCAACGATCACGTATTCTAGTGTTCTAAAACGCAAAGGCACATTTTCAAAATCTTTTTGACGCATCATTCAAACCATAGTATGCTTGTTTCAATTATTTTTGCATGAGAAATATTTTCATTCAATTATCTTTACGATAAAACAAATATCTTATACGTTTGACGATTTTACGCTTTTTTTATTTGGCGTTACAATTTCTAAGGGACATGCTGCCAATTTAGGATGTTAAAAGACTAAGAAAGCGTCGTTCAAGGGACAACATGGAGGCCATAGTGGAGCTAGGAGGGGCTGTGTGTGGCTGTGGGAAGAAAACATGGGTTTGCTTGCTTGCCATGGGGGTTGCGAGCGACTGAAGGCTCGGCTGGGCATGTAGCTCGACCAGGGCTTGGTTAGGGTCATGATTTGGTCACGGTCTAGGGCTAGGAAGATCCTAGCATGGCTAGGACTCAAGCAAAATGGCTAGGGAAGAGTCCATGGGAGTTAGGAATCTTCCCATGCAACCTTCGGCCTACTGTTGTGTAAAGCAGCGTGGCTCTGTTATGGCTGGACTAGGTGGTCTAGTCGGTGTCTCAGGGTGGTCCAGTGAGGGTCAGGAAGGCTTGGAATCGGTGGTAGCTCGGGCATAGAGTCACACGCGAGAAGGAGATGCGTGCGGCTCTTGTTTCCCGAAGCATGGCTCGCGGCGCTGGTTCAAGGGCTTGGGCAGGGTGAGGTTGAGTCTGAGCATGGTCCAGGGTTGTTGAAGGTCAGGTGTGCTCGGTGGTGGCTCGAGTATGAGAGTCTTATTTGGGTAGGATTCCTAGGCGTGTAGAAGCAACCTCGCGCAGCTTTGGGTCTATTTTCAGGTGATTTGTATGAGTTAGGGGCTGGGTCCTTGGGCCAGGGCTGATCAAGATGGTCCCTAGGTGGGTTGGTCAGGGTTTGGCTTGAGGTGGCTCGAGCGTGGTTTGATAAAATTGAGAGATGGCTCGGTGGGTTCATGCAAGAGTCAAAAATCGAGTTTAATAGAAAATGGTTGGAACCGTTGGTCCACGGAGGTGGCTTACGACTCACAAGGGTAGCTTATGTAATAAAAGTTCTATGTTTAAAATTTGGAAAGAAAATATTAAAGTTTGAATTAATTCGAGAATTAAATGCTTTTCGAATTAGTAATTATGAAATAAAATAAGTCTCGAATATAAGCTAAATAAAAATATCTAAAATTAGATTTAAGTTTAAATAATTATTTGGAATAATCCCATGTCAATAAAAGTAAGAAAAAGTCAAAAATCGAGAAATTTTACGTCTAGGGGCAAAACAGTCACTTTATACTTGGGTAATACGTTAAAGGTTGACAGCGTCCCGAAGGGTCATAACTCATGTTAAATGATTTATTTTGATGATTTTGAAGAAAATATGATATTTTATGATTTATGGTAAAGCTGTGCAATTTTTACTGTAAAAATGCAATTTTTGAAAGTAATGATATTTTATGCTTTTAAAAGAAAAAGAAAAATATTTTGAGGAATGTGAATTGATGGTGACAAAGAATAGAAGATATGTGGGAGATCTGTTTTAAGAAGTAACGGTGAACTTACAATTTTATGGGAATGTCGTGAAGGAGAAGGCCCCAGAGGGAGACCGTTTACGGGAAAAAGCCCTAGAGGGAGCCCGACGATCGTATTTCCACGGCGGTGCCTAGTGCCCGTCCCCATGGGCCATGTGAAGCTGAAGACTGATTAGTCGATCAGAGGATAAAAGCTGAAGGATCGTGTGCTAGCACCTTCGAAGATGTTTCAAACACAATATTCTCTAATGAGCTGCAATAGCTCATGTTCTAAGAATGTTAACATCGATGAATCAAATCGAGTTTTGTTTTAAGAATGTTAACACCGATGAATTAAATCGAGTTTGGTTTTAAGACCAAGCAGAAGAAACTCGAAGTAATCCTTCGTGAAGAAAATTGTTATATTAGAGAACGTTTAAACTTGTGTAATCTGAATAACTGAAAAGTAGGAGATCAGTTGTCGCATATATCAATTCAGTTATGGTAAGAATTGAACTGAAAGATTCTCTAACTAATCAAGTCAGTTTGAAAAAACAGTTAATCAGTTAAGTACACAAGATATGTTTATGGATGTTCGGAGACTTCAACTGCTCCTACGTCACCCATTCTACCACCTCGGGTAGGATCCACTAGAAGACTTTGATTTATACAACTACTTGTATAAATCCACCCAACTTAGGACTTACCCACTGCCTAACTGAACTCCTAGTCTAGACTAAATACATCACCTTCCAGCCAACACATCTTTAACGTCTATGTGTCAAAGACTGCATACACAATTTTAACGTCTTTGTGCAACACTGTATTTGAGTGGTGGTGTGTGTTCGTGCGCGACAACTGAACAATGAATACACCAGAAAGGTGTTCTCACAAACTGAGGGAAGTGAGCTTCTAAACTAAGCTGATTATACGTTGAAGTATCCCTCTAGGCTGAGTGCTTCTTGAAAGCTGATAAGCAAATAAGCGTGCCCTTTCATTTTACCACACTCTCTCTTGTTGTTGTTCTTCTTATATTTTCGTCTCCTCTGATCTTCTATATATATAGTCGGAAAGCTGATCGTACAGTGAGACTCAATTATTGTATCCGTTGCATCTTGAATTTGTTCCTTGGACTTTGTGTCTCGACTTTTCGACTGCCTTTCTGGAACATTTATCTTTACTGCTCTGATTCTACGTTCATTATTGTCCTTTGACTGGACAAATGTTTTGTACCTTTGTGTATAGCTGGAATCCACTTGAATGAGCTTGTCTTGATCTACAACTGAAAGATTCTAATTGATGCTCCGGACTAGTCAGCTGAACTGATCTTCAGTTAGACTTGCGAAATCAGTTGACTCATCAGTTGAACGGATTTCGCTCTTGTTAAGTTGAACTGGTCAGCTGGGCTCTTCATCAGTCGAACACTCCTTCGGCTGGCCAGGCTTCTGAGGTTCTCCTGCTGAATCACCTATCAGCTGAACAATCAGCTGAACCGCTCGTTTGACATATCAGTTCGTCTGATTCAGTTTGTGCGATCAGTTGGGTCTTCAGTTTGTGATTTAGACAACTCGTAACTGATCCTAACTTCTGCACACTAAGGTAAATCATTAGTAACAAAATAACAAGTTTTGTTAACATTAAAATCAAGATTGCGAACTTGAAAAGTTCTAACAATCTTCTCCTTTTTTATGATCACAAAACTTGAGCAATTAAAGCGGCAATAACAAATTAAAACACTTTAAAAACTTTTAAAGTTCGAGGGTTAGTAAATTTAAACTACGTTAAAAGCTCCCCCTCAAGAACTGAATTAAATAAGAGTTAAAGAAACAACTTTTCAGTTTGATGGTAAATGAAAACTCTCCCTCAAAAACTGAATTTAAAAACTCGTATTTGAAATGTAATTATCTAAACATCCATTCGAAACTTATAATCATTCAAGCAATGTAAACAAGAAATCTTGAAATATCCATTCAGTCACAACGAAACACAACTGGATAAATATGATGTTTATTTAATCAAATAAACTTCCTTATATTTTACATTTGAGTATATACATCAGTTGTAAGGAAAATTGCTACTACAATAGCATATTTTAGATAACATCAGATATCAGTCGGTTTGTGTATGACAGAACTGGATATACAGACAACTGGTTGCCTTGACTGCTTGAAATGTTGCACCGGTCGTGAGTTCAATTTGCTAGAGAAACGAGCTAATTTGCCTTGAACTTGATCTCTTTGCTGGCTAACTGGTCCAGCAGACTCAAATTAACTCAACTGATGCTGAACCGCACTGATCTGATATATCAATGAAGCGGTGGTATACTGATGGTGATTAATCTCCACTTTAATCATCCAACATCCCAGCATGGCTAAGCTTCGTTTGTTTGTCAGCTGAACTGGTAGGCTTGCAACTGAAATTTTGTTCACTGAACAATTTAGCTGTGCATCTTGACTGATGAAGCTCAGAACCCTGCAGGCTGATTAAAACCCCAAAGCTTAGAGTCTAGAGAAGTGGCGACAACTTTAGTTGTAGAAACAATCCTCTCAACCCTTCGCAATGAACGATAGATAAACATTTTAAAATAATTTTGAAAATAATATGAAATACTTTTAAACTTTTCTTAACACTATTTTAAAGTAACAAATTTTAAAATACAGTTTTTTTCAAATGTTTTTCTTAGAACCACTACCTCTGATACCAATTGAAAGATCGTGTGCTAGCACCTTCAAAGATGCTTCAAACACAATATTCTCCAATGAGCTGCAATAGCTCGTGTTCTAAGAATGTTAACACCGATGAATTAAATCAAGTTTGGTTTTAAGACCAAGCGGAAGAAACTCGAAGTAGTCCTTCGTGAAGAAAACTGTTATAATAGAAAATATTTTAACTTATGTAAACTGAATAACTGAAAATCAGGAGATCAGTTTTCGCACATATTAGTTCAGTTATGGTAAGAATTGAACTGAAAGATTCTCTAACTGATCAAGTCAGTTTGAAATCAACATTTAATCAGTTAAGTACCCAAGATATGTTTAAGGATGTTCAGAGACTTCCACTGCTCCTACGTCGCCCCTTCTACCACCTCGGGTAGGATCCACTAGAAGACTTTGATTTATACAACTATTTGTAGAAACCCACCCAACTTAGGACTTACCCACTGCCTAACTGAACTCCTAGTGTAGACTGAAGGCAGCACCTTCCAGCCAACACTTCTTTAACGTCTATGTGTCAAAGTCTGCATACACAATTTTAACGTCTTTGTGCAAGACTATATTTGAGTGGTGGTGTGTGTTTGTGCGCGAGAACTGAACAATGAATACACTAGAAAGGTGTTCTCACAAACTGAGGGAAGTGAGCTTCTAAACTAAGCTGATAATACGTTGAAGTATCCCTCTAGGCTAAATGCTTCTTGAAAGTTGATAAGCAAATAAGCGTGCCCTTTAATTTTACCACACTCTCTCTTGTTGTTGTTCTTCTTATATTTTCGTCTCCACTGATCTTCTATATATATAGGCGGAAACTGATCGTACAGTGAGACTCAATTATTGTATCCGTTGCATCTTGAATTCGTTCCTTGGACTTTGTGTCTTGACTTTTCGACTGCCCTTCTGGAACATTTATCTTTAATGTTCTGATGCTACGTTCATTATTTTCCTTTGACTGGAAAAATGTTTTGTACCTTTGTGTATATGTGTAATCCACTTGAATGAGCTTGTCTTTATCTACAACTGAAAGATTCTAATTGATGCTCCGAACTAGTCAGCTGAACTGATATTCAGTTGGACTGGCGAAATCAATTGACTCGTCAGTTGAACAGATTTCGCTCTTGTTCAGTTGAACTGGTCAGCTGGGATTTTCATCAGTTGAACACTCCTTCGGCTTGCCAGGCTTTTGAGGTTCTCCTGCTGAACCACCTATCAGCTGGACAATCAGCTAAACTGCTCGTTTGACATATCAGTTCGTCTGATTCAGTTTGTGCGATCAGTTGGGTCTTCAGTTTGCGATATAGACAACTCGTAACTAATCCTATCTTCCGCACACTAAGGTAAATCATTAGTAACAAAATAACAAGTTTTGTTAACATTAAAATCAAGATTTCGAACTTGAAAAGTTCCAACAAAAAGCTAGTCACTTTCAAGGATCAAACTTCACCCAAAATGATAAAGGATTAAAAGCTTTACGATTAAATGATTTTACGATTTACACTTTATTTATGCTTATTTTAAATAAAAGTATGATTTTAATTCTTGTGTTTGTATATGTATTATTTGCTACTCATATTTAAAACGTGATGAGCCATTAGATTCATTAGGTTTTAATGTTGCATGATTTGATGATATGAAGAGGCGCTGACGCTTGAGTGGATCGAATACGGCATTTCACTCCCCAGGGACATTTATTTTTCGTACTAGCTTGATAGATAAAAGATTTAAAAGATTATTGTTAATGAAATTATTAGAGCTTTTTATGCTTTATTTTGTTGTTAGTTGATCTTTTTAAAGGACGACATAGGATTTTTGCTTAGCTGAGGATTTATGGATTAATTTTATGCACTTCATATTGCAAATGTTAACTTATTATAACTTATGGGAATTTTAAGTTATTTTTAATTAGCGATTTTCGAGTTTATGAAGAAAAAAAGTAGAGGACCTTTCAACAGAAGATGATATCTGATCCATCATTAAACTGTCAACATTTTTCTAAGCGAGAAACATAGTGCCGAACAGGGTCTCTGTCCGAACACTAATTAATTAAAAAAAATCTAAGTGAGAAACATAGTGCAAAAAAAAGGTCTCTGCCCGAACACTGATTTAAGTGAGAAACATAGTGTCGAATAAGATCTCTTCCCGAAAACTGATTTAATAAAAAAAAAATTCTGAGTGAGAGATATAGTGCCGAACAAGTCTCTACCCGAACAATAATTAATCTAAAAAATTTCTAAGTGAGAGACATAATACCGAATAGGGTCTTTTCCCGAACACTAATTGACCAAAATTTTGTTAAGTGGCTCTGCCCGAACACACATGGGGTGAGCATTTATAATGTTAGCTTAATCACTATTCATTGGTTATCATGGAATATGTTTGTAACAATAAGTGTTGAATTTGAGGTCGGTATTTTATATGTGCCGAGCGCGAGGTTAGTCTTTTGAATGTTTCGAGAGCAAGATCGATCTTTTATTGTTTATTATCAAGCATAACACATCATTCAACAGTGGAGAATAATTCTTCGTAACAATCATGAAAAATAATTATTATTCAACCAATATTTTGAAATACAATCAGAACAAAAAATTATTAGGGGGTCGGTACATACCACCTTGCCGTGTCAACCCGTCCTCATCCTTGGGTCCCATTGGATGATTCGCTCTATTTAATGATCCAAGTGGTGACATTTACTTGTGGTGTGGTCATAATCCTTGTGAAAATCACAATATCTATCTGACCTGAGATTTTGACGTCCTTTATCACTTCCATAGGACATCTATTCAATTTGTCGTTCATTACAAATTTCTATGGCTCGAAATTTGCTATCCTTTAAGGTATGTGTAAGTAGCAAATTGTCAGAGCAGTTGGTGGTGAGGGGGTTTGGACTACTCAAACCTGGAGCTGGGCTGATGAGTCGGGCCTCCCGAGCAGCTCTAGGCGGAATTTTCTATTCTTTTATCCGAGCCATTTGTACTTCTTCCACATTTACGTATTTTTCTACCCAAGCCAATAATCCATCGAAACTAATCGGCTCTTTTTTCACCAAGGTGTTGAGGAAATCTCCCCCTCTCAAACCCTAGGTAAAGTCGTTGATAAGAAGTTTAGTTGTGGCAGTAGGGACTTCAATAACCATTTTGTTGAACTCTTGTCGTATTTGTGCAGACTCTCCTGAACTTCTTCCACATTTACGTATTTTTTTACCCAAGCCAATAACCCATCAAAACTATTCGGCTCTTTTTTCACCAAGGTGTTGAGGAAATCTCCCCCTCTCAAACCCTAGGTAAAGTCGTTGATAAGAAGTTTAGTTGTGGCAGTAGGGACTTCAATAACCATTTTGTTGAACCTCTTGTCGTATTTGTGCAGACTCTCCTGATCTCGCTGCTTAACACATAAAAGACTCATAGTTGTCAGCGCATGCTTCTTACTCCTCGGTAACTGGTGGAGGAAGTCTTTGTTGAAATCTTGGAATATTTTAATGTCACCAAGTCGGAGCAGGTTGAACCACTGTAGTGCCGACCTGACCAAAGTGGTGAGGAAGACTCGACAAAGTGCTCTTCAGGGTCTCCAATTCCATCATAGTTTCCCATGATTTGAAATATGAAATTCTAAGGCAGTTTTGTCGCCAATATTTCAGTAAATAAATGGTTGGTTTGGGAAGAACCACGTTCTGTGCCTCCCTCAGACGCACCATCTCTTCTCTAAATCTTCTCATTTTCTTTACTTGTGTTTCTTGATTTCCCCAGGAGGAGGGGGAGGATGGTTAACTTTCCTTTGGGTGAGGCCCTGCTCTATAGTAAAAGTGGTCGATTGGGTAATCTCCGCATTGTTAAAGCCCAGATTACGTACTCGCTCATTATTCTCTTCATAATTTTTGTTTTCAATTTCGTGATTCTCCTATTCATGATTATCCCCATGGATTTTTCTTGTAGTCATCTTATCTCTTATTCTTCAATTTCTCACAAATGACGCCAATTAATGTAACAAAGAATTACCTCGGGTTCGGTATGATGAGCAAAACCTTCGATAACTCTAGGCTTGGTGATCTCCAGGGCTCATGTTTGCAAAGAGGTGAACCTGCACAGACAAACATGGTTAGGTGGCATGGGAGATGTCCCTCCGATGCTTAATTCATTACTCTGAAAAAACTTAAGATTGCAATAGATTAGTGCTAAGTAATTGTTGGAATGAGAAAATAGTTTAGACGGGGTGAATAATCTTATTAAAATATTTTGCAAACTTGAGCTACAACAGCTTATTTTTTAATGTTAAAAAATGAATCGAGAAATTATATTGAATTCGGTTCAAAATCGAGATGAAGAAACTCAACATAACCCACTAAAAACAGATTAAACATTTTAAAAAGTATTAAAAAATATGCAGATTAAATGTATAAAATCAGTTTGATTAAAGAATTTTATCAAACACTTTTTTTGGCAATATTTTTGCATTTTAAATAACAGATAAAATAATTTAACAATGCCTATCAAAATAACAACAATAATTAAATGCGATAAATAAAAACGCACAAATTTGTCTACGGATATTTGAAAATTAACAACTCTTATGTCACATCTTTTTTCACTTAGGAAGGTATCCACTAGATGAATTATATTTGAAAGATTATTCTTCTTTCTGTTCCTCACATCTACTTTCTTGGGCTTGCTATCATTCTATTTTTTATTTCTCGTATAATATGTTCATGCTTTTGATCCTCATCAAAATGTTTTTTATCTTCAAAGTGGTCTATTTATAGTCTCCAAGAATGATATGAACATTTGAAACAAGAATATGACTATTTGAAAAGGTTTTGCATGGTTTGTGACATTAAAACTGTCATATTCAAGTTCATGGAAGCTTTTTAATATTGGGTTGGTTTCTAGCTGGTGCGGCTGGAGTGTCTGGCTAGTCCAGCTAGAGATGTTTAGATGGTCATGCTAGATGGATGTCTTGCTGGATCAAGTCTAGCTGTACCAAGTTGAGTTTATCTATTATCTTAATTATAACTCTTGATTCGTCAATTTTGTAGCAAATTGATAACATAAAAGTTGTAGCTCTTTCTCTTCTCTATACATAGAATCAAGAATCACTAATTCTGAATTTTTATGTGAGATATATACTCAAAATACTAGAAATATACAAGTTTTAACTTGTTTTTCATTCAATGTGGAATCAATGCAGAACCAACACATTCATCACGGTTTATCAGTTTCATAAAATCCAATCTGGACGTTGACTTTGGAAGATGATTTTTAGATTTTGTGTTATCTTTGTAACACATATTGAATAATTCTATTTTGATAATTGAGCTGAGAGATATGATCAAAATACCAAAAATGCTCAAAATATGTGAGATATAAACAATTAATAATCTACGCCTGATTTCTAACTCTAAATTTGAGTTCTAGCTTCTCAAATCTTGTGACATGACATCTATCAACTACACACTTCATTAAATATATTAGAAGCTTGATAAGATCGCTTGCATTTTCGAAATCCAACGGTGATAGTAATGAGTTAATGGATCAACTATCAGAACATACCTCAACATTTATAGAGGTTGGGATGGGCTAATTACCTTGTTGGAATAGGATTCCGGGTGAGGAAGATTTCATTAGAGTGAAGTTTTGTTATCCAATTCATACTGATCCATATCAGATTATGGTAGATTTGAGTGTATCCCGAGACCTTCGGAATTTTTCCCTGATTTTTAGAAGATTCATAGACGTATTCCTTGTTTACAATTATTAGATTATTTTAATTTTTAATTTTTTAAAATCTGTTATTATTGCTCAGGTAGAGACTGAGTAATGGGGTCAAGAGAGTAATTTTTCTGCTTATGCCTACCAAAAGATATTTCCTGACTACTGGGCCTACTTTTTCCTGGCCGAACACCAAACACATCTGAGCACTGTACTTGGATGGGTAGGGCTTGGGTATGGCACAAAAACTCCTATGAACATGTTTTACAGTAAATTTTGTGAGACAGATCTCCTACCAACTACACCAATAAAAAATATTATTTTTTATGTCAAAAGTAATATTGATACCCCATGGATTGGCCCATTACCCCTGGCACATCCCTAGCCCAAATGGAAGACAGACCTATCAAGGGCTCATGTATTATCCTATAAATATCAGGTTTGAGTGTTTAATTCATTCATTCACTATACCGTTTTCAGCAGCACCCTTAGCTGCTCTTCCCTCATATCCTCAGTCTATGACTTGAGCGTCGGAGGGACTACGCTGGGACACCCTACCGACCCCCTTATGACGGTCTTCTTTGTGATTTCAGGCTCAGATCAAATTTGAAGCCTGCGTTTGGACTAGTGACACGTGCTGAAACCGGACCCTAAATTTTCTGTGAGTATCACTTGATGCCGTCTGTGGGAACTGGAGTTGAGATGTAGAGATGGTAGGCAGGAGAGGGAGTTGAAGAACTAACTCAGCATCATCGCGTCCTCATATGGGACCCGAACAACCTCGTCTTGAGACGAGACAGGAACCACCTTGTCATGAGGTAGGAGCTGAACAATCCCTTCACGAGACAAAGGCCGAGCAACCCTGTCCCAGTGAGAATGTGGTGAACTTGACCCTGGAACAGTTGCGCTAATTTATCACCCGGACAGTGGATGAGGCCATGAAGAGGAACCAAGAGTCTATGTTTGCTCAGGAACAGGCCACTCACCAGGAGCGAGAGGAAAATGCTGAGGGACAACAGAGCAGGGTTGAAGCGACACAGCGCCTCCCAAATGAGGGGAATATGGAGATGGGAGAGATGTGGAAGGAAATACGGATGTTGAGGTAGCAGTTGGGAAGCAGAGTGTCGTCACCCAAGAGAGGAAGTCATTTTTCACTTGCCATTTTGGAAGGACTTCCTCCAAATTTCCGACAAACAAATGTGAGAGAGCACGATGGATGTATTGACCCAGAAAAACATTTGGGAAGGTTTGAGAACGCAGCTCTGTTGCATCAGTATTCAGATGGAGTTAATTGTAAGGTGTTTCTGAGCACATTGGTGAGGTCAGCCCAGCAATGGTTTAACACCTTGCAGCCCAACTCTCTACGATCTTTCGAGGATTTTTCTGCTGCTTTTTTGCACAGATTCGCTAGCAGCAAGAGGCACCAAAGAAATTATTTGAGCTTGTTTGTGATGAAGCAGCAAGAAATTGAAACTCTGCGAGAATTTATCCGACGTTTCAATGATGCAGTACTGGATATACCAGATGCTTCCCCTGACATCATGATAAGTGTCTTTACCCAAGGACTGAGGGGAGGAGAGTTCTTTAAATCATTGGTCAAGAAACCTCCATCAAGTTATGATGATCTGTTATCTCAGACGAGAAAATATGTAAATCTAGAAGATGCCCAACGGCATAAGAGGATGGAGCAGCGGTCTGGAGAAGTAGGGTTGAGGGAGCGGAAAGAGGAGGTAGGAAGAGAGGTGCGGGCGAGAGGGAGGGGGATAAAGCTAGGGGCAGAGGACAATTATCATCCCATGTTCCTCTGGATAGGAGTCGTGACAAGGTGATGGAGGTGAGGGAGCCCGATGGGAGGTGGGAGAAGTCGCAAAGGGTTGAGAGCAGTACTAGATTGCCTTCGCGGGATAGACGAGAAGGATCCTCATCCGAGAGTCGACAGAGGTCTCGCCCATCCCCTAGGTGTGGTCAAGGCCCTTCGTGGATAAATCAGAGGGTCGGGAATCAGAGAGGGGAAGGTCGAGGTCAAGATATCCCTCAGGAGCCCGTCGAACCGAGGATGAGAATGAATGAGGATAACCACCCTACGAGAGGAATGATTCATATGATCTCGGGAGGTGCTACGGATGGAGACTCTGGGCGAGCTCGGAAGGCACATGGGAGAAGGTTGGAGAACTTTGAGATATCTAGGGGTGCAGACTCACCACGAGACCCCGTCATCAGCTTTGGGCCGGAAGACCTCCAAGGCCTTGTGACTCCACATAACGATGCCTTGGTGGTCACGGCCACCATTGTCAATTATGATGTGACGAGGATATTTATTGATAATGGAAGCTCCGTAAACGTCTTGTTCAAGAGCACGTTGGATCAAATGAAGGTGAAAGGATTTGAATTTTAGCCGATCTCAACCCTGCTGTTTGGGTTTGCAGGACACGCCACCCACATTAGGGTCAGATTGTTTTTCCCCTATCCTTTGGGACTGATCCTCGGTTGGTAACAAAAATGATAGTCTTCACTGTGGTTGATACCCCGTCAACATATATTTGAATTCTAGGACGGCCAGCCCTGAAAGATTTTAGAGCTGTAGCTTCCACTTATCATCAGAAGCTTAAGTTTCCTGTGGGAAAATGAGTTGGAGTCTTGTGCGGGGACCAAAAAGTTGCGCGTCGGTGTTATGAAGGGTTAGTGAGGGAGGGGGGAAAAAGAGCGCGTGTGGAGGTTAACATGATTAGGAAAGGAAAAAGAGCTGGTCCTGTTAAAGATACAAGAATAGTAGAGGGGAAAGTTGGATCCAGAGTAGGAGGTACTTTTCAGAGTGACTGAGAAATTTAATTCTGGAGCTTATTACTTGGAGAATGCTCGAGGTAAGGCTTTAAAGAAGCTCGGGTATTCTTACCACTTTATAAATATCATTCTGGATTTTATCGTTGATGTATTTCATCTTTGAATCATCCCACGTAAACAGTTGGAATTCAATAAAATTAAGTTCTTCTTTTCAGTTCATAAATATTGTTGTATTATGAAAGTGAGAAAACTTTATTTTTCCTACTAAGGTATCGTCTAGTGGAGGAGAAGACTTGGGAAGGAGAAATTAAAATTTTCCTACTAAGACATTACTTAGTAGAGGAGCAGAGTGGAGTAGAGACATCTTAAAATTTTCCTACTAAGGCATCGCCTAGTAGAGGAGCAGAATTTGGAAGGAGAAAAATAAAATTTTCCTACTAAGGCATCGTCTAGTAGAGAAGCAGAGTTGGGAAGGAGAAAAATAAAATTTTACTACTAAGACATCACCTAGTAGAGGAACAGAGTTGGGAAGGAGAAAATTAAAATTTTCCTACTAAGGCATCGCCTAATAGAGGAGTAGAGTAGTGGAGAAAAATAAAATTTTTCAACTAAGACATCGTCTAGTAGAGGAGCAGAGTTGGGAAGGACAAAATTAAAATTTTCCTACTAAGGCATCGCCTATTAGAGGAGAATAGTAGAGGAGAAAAATTAAATTTTCCTACTAAGGCATCGCCTAGTAGAGGAGCAGAGTAGAGACGAAAAATTAAATTTACCTACTTGGACTGTGCCTAGTAGAGGAGAAGAGTTGATGACGAGAAATTAAATTTTACCTACTTAAGCTGAGCCTAGTAGAAGAGTCAGGGGTGAGGAGGTGAACCTTTATTTTCCGTCTAAGACATCGCCTAGCAGAAGAGATTGGGGTGAGGAGGTTAAACTTTTATTTTCCTACTAAGGAATCGCCTAGTAGAGGAGAAGAGTTAGAGAAAAGAAAAAATTAAATTTTTCCTGCTGAGCCATCGCCTAGCAGAGGTTGAGGAGGTGGAAGTTTTTATTTTTCCTGCTCAGACATCGCCTAGCAGAGGAGTCAAAGGGTGAGGAGGTTGAATTTTGATTCTTCCTGCTAAGGCCCGGCTTAGCAGAGGAGTTACGAGATGATGAGGTAAAAGTTTTATTTTCCTAATAAGGCCCGGCTTAGCAGAGAAGTTACGAGATGATGATGTGAGAGTTTTATTTTCCTGCTAAGGCATCACTAATAAGAGGAGTTAGAGGGTGAAGAGGTTGAAGTTTGATTCTTCCTGCTAAGGCTCAGCTTAGTAGAGGAGTTACGAGATGATGAGGTAAAGGTTTTATTTTCCTACTATGACCCGGCCTAGTAGAGAAATTACAAGATGATGACGTGAGTTTTATTTTCCTGCTAAGGCATAGCCTAGAAGAAGAGTTAGGTGGTAAGAAGGTTGAAGTTTTATTTTTCCTGTTAAGGAATATTTTAGCAAAGGAGTCAAGGGCACGGGGAAGTGGAAATTATTTTCCTTCAAAAGCTTAGTAGAGGACCTTGAAAATGGGGTCGACGAGGGCATACCGTGTTAGAAAAATTTATTTGGTTTGTCGATAACGAACGATGTTTGCCGCTTCAGAAACCACACAATCATTCGTAAGGGACGGAGGGTGAGGCTTTGCAGGGCGAGCGCTCGACGTGCTGGGCGAGGGTGTAGTGGGTTAAAGCTTGGCGCGCTAAGGCGAGGCGAGATGCGAGTAGGCGAGAGCTCGACAGGGGCGAGGGCGAGTACAGCAGGGTGAGTGGGCGAGAACTCGGCAGGGGCGAGGGCGAGCGCTCAGGCGAAGGGCCTTGCGGGCATTGTGCAGGCGAGGCGCGCGAGGTAGGCGAGGGCAAGGGCGCCGGTGGGCGAGGCTGCTATTGGCGCGAAGAGGGCAGGAGTGTAGGGCGAGGCAGGGGCGGGGCGCTCTGGCGCTGGGCGCGGGCGCGCAAGGCGAAGAGAGAGCGTGCAGGTGGCTTGGGCGAGGCGAGCGTACAGGGCTTTAGGCGAGGCGATGGCGGGCGAAGGGCGAGCAGAAGAGGGCGAGCGGGCGAGCGTGCTGGTAAGGGCAAGCAGACGAAGGCAGTGTTCAGGTGACAGGGCGGGGTGCGTTCGGGCTAGCAGGTGAGGGTTCACGTGGTGCCAGGCGTGCGTAAGGGTGTATTCGAGCGAGTGGGCAAGGGCTCGCGCAGGGCGGTGACTCGGGCGAGGCTGGGGCGGTGGCTTCGGCAGGGTGAGGGCTTGCGCGAGGGTGTGGCTATGGCTTGCGCGGGTTACGGCGTGGTGATGATGAAGCGGCTCTAGGGTTAACTCGCAAGTGAGGCGTGGGCGGGGGAGAGCTGGTGAATGAATTAAAGAGGAAATTATGTATGGTTGAAGTGAGAGAGAACCTATATTTATAGGAAATGTCCAGACCAAATCTTTCCTTTCAAAGCAGGATTACGATGTGATTTGTTTCCAAATTTTTGGAGAATGACGAGCGGCAGGGAGAAAATACACAACTCGCGCCCGATGAACTGAGGACAACACAATTAATCGAACTTCAAACCTACGATTCAGTTTGACTCGGAAGGGGATACTGGTGATACTTCATGGATGGGCCCATTACCCCTGGTCTATCTCTAGCCAAAATGGAAGACAGACCCATCAAGAGCCCATGTATTCTCATATAAATATCAGGTTTGAGTGTTTAATTCATTCATTCACTATACTGTTTTCAGCAGCACCCTTAGCTGCTCTCCCCTCATATCCTCAGTCTCTGACTTGAGTGTCGGAGGGGCTACGCCGGGACACCCTACCGACCCCCTTCTAACGGTCTTCTTCGTGATTTCAGGCTCAGAGCAAATTTGAAGCATGCGTCTGGACTAATGACACTTGCTGGAATCGGACCCTAAATTTTCCGTGAGTGTCAAATATTCTTCACTTTAAATATGGATCGAGTTGACATACTTTATGGATATATATCAGTAATATTATCTCACAAAAAATATACTACATATATGACAAAGAGAGCAAGGGACGACAAGGCATATTTTTGGGGCATCAAATATGTCTATACAAAAAAAAGATTCTGAAAATGATTATTTTAATAATTTTATCTAAATTGTTTTTGAAAAGAGAAGATATTGGAATTGACATAAATAGTTATAATGATTGAGTCAAATAAATAATGTTTTGCATGGATTAATTGCATCCAGCTAAGATTCTTTGGTGGGCTCCTATAATGTTTTTCTTTTTAATTAAATCATTTTTCAATATTTTTATTTTTTTATGAATTAAATCTATTATTTATGAGTTAATGAGTGGTAATGGTACGATATCATATATAAAAGTTAGTAAGAGTGAAATGCATATATTATTATTTATTTTAGTTTATTTTTTACATTGATGGCGAGTGAATTCATAAAATAATCTAAAATTGACGTCTTATTATAGTAGAAATATTTTTTAAAATTAAAAAATCTATGTTTCGTATTATAATATATACAATATAATATTTTTTAGAAGTAAAAAATTGATTGGAAAATATTATATCAGAAGATTTTAAAACATTTTTTGTTTCTCGTTAAATTTCAGAGAAGAAATAAGTTTTATTAATAAAACAAGATATTATGTAATACTAAAATAGAATTGTCACTTATCTGTAGATTATCTGATACCAATGTCCAAATTTTGAAATAAAAATTGGAATTTGAAACTCAATTGTAAAAATATCATACATAAAAAAAATAATAATAATTTGAGAGTAAGAGAATGGGCAAGTCATCGTCTTAAAGATTATTGCCACCACGGACGATTGAAGAACAATATTTTATTTGGTCATGACAAATTAGGGTTCCATGACATATACGTAAACATCAACAAATTTAATTCCAAGAATTGGAGATTAAAAAAAACCGAAAAATTGAAACTAAGTGGTGGACTAATATAAACATCTCTCAATAAAAACAGACATAAATTCAATATCCACTTCAAAGAGAAAATCTCCAACCCCATCATAATATATAAAAGAAAAAAAAGTTGAAATTTTGTCTCCATTTTCTACAGTAGTTTTAATTTACGCTCCTCGTTTTTACTACAGTCTGTGTGTATATTTGTTTGTTTGTTTGTTTGTTTGTTTTTTAGAGTTTTATCTAGAGGTGTTCATTAAACGGTTTACACCGAAAAAACCGACTGGACCATAAATTTCGGTCTTTTTGGTTCGGTTTAAACGGTTTTTCGGTCGGTTATGGTTTTGATTTTTTGTACTTTCGGTTTTTCGGTTTGGTTATCGGTTTTTGAAATTTTAAAACTGAAAAAACCGAACCGACCATTTAAAATATAATAAATAATAAAATAATTAATATAAGTAATTTCATTATGTTTACTATTTTGATGCCTTATTGATATATAGTTGTGACTTGCAATCAGGTTTGTTAAGTTGATCTAATTTATATGAACTTATTCTTTTTCATAATAGGTTGACATTTTCATTTCTCAACATATGAGGATTTTTGTTGTAGGAGTTGATGGATCCAATGCTGAAATTATTCACTATCAACAAATCCAAATTCCAAATTGCTTACAATTGTCATAGCTATATTTTTACTATTTTATTTTGATGTTAGTGAGATACTTAACAAATTGGTTAAAAGAATTATAGCTATGTCTGTTTTTTATTACTTTATTTTGATTTTTGTAAGATAATCAAAACCAATTTGATTATGATTTTTATTATATTTTTTTAAAATTTATAACGTACAACTTCATTTATAACTAAATTTATTAAACAAATCGTAATAACCGACCGTAATAACCAAACCGTAATACAAAAAAACCAAACCAGACCGAATTAAAATGGTTTGGTTTAGGATTATGCAATCGAAAAACCGTAAACCGAATAACCAAACCGAATTTTGTTAAAAACCGAACCAAATCGATCGTTGCACACCCCTAGTTTTATCATTGGCATGTGAAAAGAGATTTGGGTAAGATTGGAGAAACATGAGATTGAAAAGAAATTTTATACTTTTAGAAAATATATGTTAACTAAGTTTCTATATTATTATTATTTTTTTTTTTGAAACTCAAACTGCAATTTTATTGAACTTCGTTTGGAAACTTACACTCATCCATAATGATAGAGCTAATAGAGATAGGGACTACATAAGAAATACTGAAACAAGCTTGTTGAATGGCCGTTTTAACTAGTGTATGAGCGGCTCTATTTGCTTGTCTCCTGATGTATTCGATTTTAATCGAACTCTGGTTTCTGCTAAGTGCTCTACAAGCTGTGATACTGAGACCGAATTCGGTAAGGTCTAGTGCATCGGAATGGATAGCATCTACTGATGTCTTGGAGTTCGATTCCACTATTACTTTATCATAGCCCATTCCTTTAATCCAAGACAGAGCCTCGTGGATTGCAAGAGCTTCTGCTTCCTTTACCAGTGCTGTTCCATGGTGCAGGCTAGTTTTGCATATTATAAAGGAGCCATTGGAATCCCTGATTACCATACCCACCGCAAAGGATCTTTTATCGGTGTCAAATCCCGCATCCACATTGCACTTGAGGAAGTTCTCCAAAGGCTTCCTCCAGATAACATTTGAGCCCAAGTTCTATTGCTTGTTTAGTTGGGATTCGACCATTATTTCAGCTAACCATTCTTTAAGCGTGTCGGTGGCGTGAGTTATTGTCCAATTTGCGGAAGGAGAAGTGTTGTTCCACACCCTTTCATTGTGTGAGTGCCATATGCCCCAAAGAATCATGACGAAAATATGTCTCCTCTCCACATCCAGTTTTCCCAATATATGGAAGAACCAATCCGCAAAGTTCTCAATCTCGGAGGGACTTTGGTTGACCTCATTTTTCACAACCGATATCTCCCAGCATGCTTGAGCAAATTGGCATGTATAGAACAAGTGCCATGGTTGTTCTAACATGGAATCACAGTTTGCGCATGTGGACAGGACCATCACTCGCTTGCTCTGAAGTTTATTCTGGTAGGAAGCCAGTTCCGCACTGTTCGGCACCTCACTTTAGAATGTTAATGTGACACCAAAGTTTCTTTACTGTTTTACTATTCATAATATTTTTAGCTAACTCCGACGATATGAGTTTATTTGTAATTTTTGTACATCTCTATATTTTTTTCTGATTTTTGCTCATATTTATCTTTAATTTATATAAAAGTTCAAAATATCTCAATAAATTTTATATAATATATGTTAGGATCGGTGATGATGCTTTAAATGGGGGTGAATAGAACACTACAAATTTTGAACTTTCTTTTCTTCATGTGACATTTATTGGTATTAACAACAGAAAACTGATTTTAATATTCAAATGTCAGTAGGCAACTGATGAGTAATGTAGAATGAGAATACTGAAATCTATGAACAATAACAGAAATAATGGACAATAATAGAAGTGATGAAAAGACACAATGATTCTTTCTGAAAGTTAGAAGGATAAAAGCTTTACATGCCTCCCTTTCTTCTGTTTCCAGAAGATATTTACTAAAAGACTTTGATATTTAGAGTTTCTGTAAACATACACTTCAATAAGACTTAACACTATCTATTGAAATTCTAGTATCAACTTCTTTGCAACTTACGCACTGACTTTTGATCAGAAAAATTTTTCTTATCAGTTACAAAGATCTACTCATAATGCTAATTTAATAATGAGATTACAAAGACTAGAAGATGACACAAGATGATATCTTAGAAGATCTGATAAGGCTTGTATGAGTATGCTTCTGATTTATTTTCAACAGTGCTTCCAGAAGGTATTTACTAAAAGACTTTTATATTTAGAGTTTCTGTAAACACACATTTCAATAGGACTTAACACTGCCTACTGAAAGTCCTAGTATCAACTTCCTTGCAACTTACGCACTTAATTTTGACAAGGAAAATTTTTTTTGTCAGTTACAAGTAGAAGATGACACGAGATGATCTCTTAGAAGATCTGATAAGGCTTGTACGATTATACTTCTGATTTATTTTCAACAGTGCTTCTAAATAATATGATATGATCTCATTGATAGTGTTATATCTTGCTGAAATATGATCTGAGTTTATATAGATGATCTTCAAACGGTCGGATCTGAAAAACTATAAAATTGATCATATCAAGATTATTAATGAATTTGTTCAATATGTCAAAAAAACCTGCTCCAAAAGTATAAAGCGACATTAAATGTTTGATGTTGTCTGTCAAATCAATCAGAATGTCCTCTATAACTATAATGTTGAACATTTTCTGAATTATCTTTCTGTTGATTTTAAACTTCAATAAATACGATGATATATTCCATGCTCATAAATGACTGTTGTCAATATTCAGCAGTTTGTTGATTTTTATTAATTTATTGTCCATTAGATTCCGTATAATCTGATTATATAGCAGATTATCGGCTACATACTACTGAATTTTTTCAGAGTACTTAATTTAAAAATCTTGACCTAATTCTTTTCAACTAGCTCAGCTTCAAAACTTAAATATTCTAACAATATCTTAATAAAATAATATATATTTTTTACACAAAAATTATCAAACATAAAACAAATTTAATATGACACAAGCCACATAACACTAGTTTTAAATTGAAGGAGACGAACGATCACCTGCTTGGATCTGCATTTAAGATAGGAAGGGCTCAAGATTTTGGACGTTAAAATAAATAAATAATTATAATTATAATTATAATTAACAAGTGCTTGGCATCCAAATTAAATAGTACTATTACATTGACATTTTCTTTCAAGAAATGTTATATATGCGATAAAAGTTGCATGTTACTTTTAAATTATAAAATTACTCCAAATACATTTTGATCGAAACAATTGTGTTATGGAAGATGATTTTTGTTTTTTTTACTTGAACACCTAAATCAATACATATTATTCAAAAAACAAAAAAAAAATTATGTTCACTAACAATTCCCTCGACATGCATATAATTTTTTTTTCTCAGTTTAACTAATTAGATATTTATTTAATTGACAAAGTTCTTTTGAACAACTTATAATTGAATATTATATGATATTATAATGGTTAATTATGAATTAAAATATTTTTACAAACAAATTTTAAACTAAACAAAATAGTAGAAATTAGCAGCTGATGTAATTCTTTTGTTTATTTAAACTAATTAAAATGAACTAAAAGTGAGTATAGATACAGACGTTGTAGCATAAAAAATACTCTTTTATTAAAAAAACATAAATGATTTTAGCATTTGGATAAATGTTAAAGAAGTATTTTTTTTAAAAAAAATTAAATATAATTAGAAGGAAAAGCCAAAAAGTATACTTTCTAAAAAAACACTTATAAAAGTGTGTTAAGGAAATTATCTAAGAGTTTTGGTGATCGAAAAAATCAAAACAACACTTAATTATTTTAGGAAACAGCTGCAATCTTTTATGTATAACAGGAACCAGCTCAACCGTATTATCTTTCAACCGCCTAGTCTTCAACCGCTTGAAGTTCAGAGCGCTTATCATTCAACCGCTTGAAGTAGAAGAAGTTCAATCTTCCCAACCAGCAGTTTGAAGACTTTATGTCGAGTCATTAATTAGATATTTATTGCTCACTTAATGAAAGATATTCCCTGACCGGTTCAGAACATTCAAATGGTTTTGCACAGCTACAAGTCAACCGTGTTTTACACTAGTTCCGATATTGATATGCATTTATGTCACTATCCCAGAAAAGAAAAATTACTTATATCCTACAAGTTCTGATTATATAAAACAGTTGTCATAAAAGGGTACTCAGCAATAACTCTTCAAGGAACGAGATTCAAAGCTTTGTTAGCAAAGAGAACATTAAATGCTTTGCTGAATAACATTTAATGTATTTGCAGCTGACAGTGACATAATCATTCCAAGATTTCAAGTTAACGTTATTCATCTATTTCCGACCGTTTGAATGACAGTTTATATAAGAAGAGCTGGAAGTATGCAAGAACAATACACAAGAACGAGATACTTAATCATCAAGCTTTCAAACGTGTGATTGTTTTCAAGCTTGCATACTTAAAGAATTTGAGCGCAATCAAAGATCATATACCTCATCGTTCATCAAGCACGCACTCAACAGAAAGTTAGCTGATCATGCAAGGATCATATTTGTGCTACTAAAACAGATTGTTTACTTACATCAGTAACATTTTGGTTATTTGATTAATAGTGGTGTCCTGATTGGAGTGGGCTGTTGCAATCAGTTTCGTAAAGCCAAAGTCTTTTAGTAAAATCCTTCCTACAGAGGAAGAAGAGGTGACGTAGGAGTGTTTTCTCCGAACATCCATAAAATTCTCGTGTCTTTACTTTTCGCAAGCCTTTACATTTCAAAACATATCTTGTTGATTAGATTGCCAACTAGTTGAAACTGTAGAGCCCAAAATCAGTACACGTAAAACCCATGCATTATTTAATTGTCAAATCATTTGTTTAATTTAAAAGGAGTTTTAGCGATGCATGATTTATCCAAATGCATTATTTTAAATTTATTATTTTTATGTGATGCACATTAAACGTTTTCTTGAGTTTCATGTTCAGACGATTATTCGATGCGGGATCGAGGAGAAGAGACCGGTGACGATTTTGGCAATTTTTAAATGTGGTATTTTATTTTTAAGTTAAGGTTGGGGCATATTAATTAATTTAATAAGTTTCAGCATTTTAAAGCCTAAATTATGTATTTAGTGAGTTTAGAATTTTAAAACTTTTGAAGTTGGCTTGTTGCATATTATTTTGTTAAAGAGGAGAATTTTATAAAATCAGTGTGTATTTATTTTAATCGAGGAGTTTGATTAAATTAGTATGGGTTAACCTTTTAATTAGTATTTTAATTAGTTAATTTAGCAATAATTTCTCCTAATTAAAACACACACACACGTTTACACACACTCACACACACTTACACGTTTTTACACACATCAAAACACACAACACATCTTATTTTCAGCATTTTAGAGCAAAACCTAGGGTTCTTAGTCTAGAACAGCAGCCGCCCCTTCCTCTATCTTTTCCAGCAAGTTTTCGGTGATTTTATTACAAGAAAATTGTTCCACGATCGTCCCGGATCAAGCCTCGCGCTGTCTCCGCTTCGGTTTCGCCGCATCGTGAGTTTTTCAAATCAAAAAGCACGTATATTCTATTTTTTTCCTGCGTCGATCATGTCATAGTATGTGTTGCATTGTTTTATGCGTAAAAATCCATGTATGACGTGCAAGATTTGGGCAGAAACATGTTGGATCGATTTTGAAATGTTTTTAGATCTAAAATATCAAAATTTACTGTTCTTTTAAAAACTGCAATTTTTTGGTCGTTATTTTGAGAAAACTTTTCACATGAAATTGTAGAACTTTTTGATACCTTTGATTTGATATAACATTTGAAATATTTGGATGAAAATTGAGTGAGTTATGATCGTTTTCGTGGGACTGCTCAAACTGCGTTTTTTTTCCTGAAATTATGTTATGGATGTGTTCTCGAGGTTTTATTGTTGCAGGCTTCGTTGGGGATCGAGGGTTGATCATTGCTGCATTTAGGTATGCCTAGTATGATGTTGGGCTGGTATTTGGTATGCCGGTTAGTGTCGATAGACACTTGAATTCATTAGAAGTCGTAGGAAACGATTTTGTGTCAATTTTCGTGTTTTCGAGTTGTATTGTGGCGTAGGTTGGATGTCGTTGCTTCGAGGTGTTTGTACCGGTGGTGTCAATGTAGTAGCATCCTAGGATGGGTCTCAGGGTGCCGGTTCATAGTCCGTACAATCGAGTTTAGAATGTTAAGCAGCACATGTACAGAAATTTTGTTGGTTTTATCCATCCCGCAGTTACACGGACCCCTACACGGACCTTGGCACGGGGTCCGTGCCCTTGTTTCCTTCGTAGTGTCAGCCAACCGAGCCTACACGGACCCTGACACGGGGTTTGTGCCCCTCCTTCTTTTTGAGCATGTCCTTAAAGTATGTAAACGGGCCCTTACACGGACCCAAGCACGGGGTCAGTGTATTGTGTTTTTGGGCGTATCTTAGGCTTCACTCCTAGGTTTGATTGCTTTGGAGTTTTATGTCATGGTTTAGTGCGATGATTAAACGAGGTCAAGTCCCGAGCAAACTAGAATATCATAAGCTATTTATTTACTTCAGTGGTGAGCTCGAGTACCTACGTCTAAGTTATGCAATTTAAGTACTTAAACTCATGCTAGTATATTGCAGTAGTGGCCCCAAACGAGATCTAACTAATCCCTCAACGCCCAGTAAGTATGTTGACGTGCAAAAAGAAAGTATTTTTAAATTTTTGAGGTATGCTAAATGTCTTGTGACCAAACTATGAACGGGTTTGGAAGCCGGATAACGTGTCCGAGGACCTCTCCAACTATGAACGGGTTTGGAAGCCGGTGAACGTGGCCGAGGACCTCTCCACCCAGGTAAAGCATGACCGAGTTTAGATCAGGATTGGAAAGCGGTAAAGCATGACTATAGACCAATCCACCCGTTAAATTATGAACGGGGATCTCATGTATGTGGCAGTGGATCTTCCCTGTCAGCCCAGTACTGTGGTTTAGCCTAATCAGACAATTTTATGTATGGGTCACACGCTTTGAAACATGCCTCTACGCAAAAATTATGTTATGTATGCTCAAGTATGTAAGATGCAAGTATGTTTACGAAAGTTTTATGATCATGGCACGTCTATGTTACAGTATTATGTTCAAGTTCCAAGTACGCTCATGTTGTCAAGTTCAAGTTCATGTTTCTAGTATGTACGTCCTATTTTGAAGATGCCTGTGGTTTTATTACGTAGTACTTGCTACCTTCCAGTTTATACGTGTTGAGTCGTTAGACTCACTAGACTTGATCGATGTAGGTGAGGATGATTGCGAGGAGACTAAGGGTGGGGACCAAGGAGCAGGCTTGGACTGAGCAGGAGGCTAGACCCGAGGACCGCCCAAGTTTTTAAGTTTTTATGAAATGTCAAATACTCTGATTTCAGCTACTGGTTACGAGATTTTAAGCAAATACTTTTGTCAAAGTTTATTTCTAGAACTTTTGTTGCAACTACTTTAGTAACGTACGGTTCATTTTATTCGGATTTTGAAAGTTCATGACTTACTTAAAAATTTTTTTAATTTTTCCGTAAATTTTAAGTAGATTAAAAGTACAGTACGTTACAGAAACTATCATTAGAAATATTGAACTGTCTTCCGCACTTTTCAAGTGGTTCATATTCCTAACCGTTTGAGAAAATCTTTCAACCGCCTAAAAACGGTTGAAAACAAAATTTAAAAGAAAATATTTTTAAATAGTTTATTCACCGCCTCCCTCTAAAATCTTTCCCGATCCCAACAGACGGTATTAGAGCAGGGTTCTCTCAAACATCGATATCTACAATTTATACATGTCATCTTTCAACAAAATTCCTACGTTTTCTAAAGAAGATTATGATGACTGAAAAATTCGTATGCAGACACATTTAGCAGACCAGGACAATGAAATGTGGTATGTCATCACTGACGAGCTTATGAAGATCTTGAAAGTCAATACAGCTGTGGTTACAACTGAAGGTGCTCCCCAAATGGTGGAAAAGCATCGATCCGAATGGACAGCTGAGGATAAAAAAAGGCGAATCTTGACAACGTAGCAAAAGACATTCTCTATAAAACTTTAGATAAGAACATGTTTGCCAAGATTAAAGCTTGCTCAACAGCAAAGGAGATATGGGAGAAACTCACACAACTGTGTGAGGGCAACGACCAGACCAAAGAAAACAAACTGACAGTCGCTATCCAGAAATTTGACGATGCAAAAATGAAGCCAAGAGAAACCCTCGCAGAATTTGATGAACGGTTTAGTGCTATTATTATTATTGAACTTATTTCACTTGGAAAAGAATACTATAACCGTGAAATTGCCTTGAAGATAATGAGAACTCTTCCCAGAGAATGAGACGTAAAGACAATAGCGATGCGAGAATCTAAAGATCTGAACAAGCTGGAGCTCCACGATCTACTTTTCGATCTTAAAGCGTAAGAGTTCGAGCTTGGAATACGAACTAAAGAAGAACCATCCACTTCTCAAACAAAGGCCCTGACAGCTACTGCAGGGACTCTTCTGGTCGAAGAGCCCACAAGTAAGAAATCGGTTGAGCAATTGAGCAATGAAGCCATGTCCCTATTTGTAAGAAAGTTCAATAAATTTATGCGTAAAAATCAATCTCAGATGACTAAACCATATTTCAAAAATGACCATACAGATGATGGTCAAACTTGCTTTAACTATGGAAAGAAAGGACATTTTATTGCAGAGTGCAATAGAGCGAAGAAAGATGAAAAAAGACCGGTTGATAGGGGTCCAAAGATGACAAAAAGTTCACCAAAAAGAAAAACCAAGGCTTTTCCTCCCACTTCATCCCAATACAGTGGCGATCGACATTTCCACCCATACACGGCTTCGTATGGTGCCATTCCAATGCTGCTATGATAGCTGTTGCTGTAAGCAAACTCAATTAAGGGTAAATGAGTGCTCCGGTTGCTACTGAATTCAAGGGCGCATGCTCGCAGCATGTCTTCTAAGATTTGTATGGTTCTCTCAGTTTGTCCATCGATTTGAGGATGATATGCCGTACTTAGGGTCACTTTCGTTCCCTGGTCTCTTGAAAGCTCTTCCAAAAGCGCGAGACGAACCTCGGATCTCTATCAGATAGGATCCTCACTGGCACTCCATGCAGTCTCACAATGTTGTCCATGTATAGTGAAGCCAACTTTTCAAGATTGTAATTCATGCGGATGGGTAGGAAGTGTGCAGTTTTCGTGAGTCTGCCTACGATTACCCATATACCGTTGTGGCTTTGCCTAGACTTTTGCAATCCTACCACAAATTCCATGGAAATAAGCTCCCATTTCCATTCGGGAATTTCCAAGGGTTGCAGTAATCCTCCAGGCCGCTGGTGTTCTGCTTTAACCTGCTGGCATACCTGACATCTGGAGACGAATTCAGCTACATCTCTTTTCATGCCATTCAACTAGAAATTATTCTTGAGGTCTCTGTACATTTTCGTACTGCCTGGATGGACTGAGAATTTTGACTTGTGCGCCTCTGCCATT
Organism: Primulina huaijiensis; assembly: GCF_012295235.1. Taxonomy (NCBI): domain Eukaryota; kingdom Viridiplantae; phylum Streptophyta; class Magnoliopsida; order Lamiales; family Gesneriaceae; genus Primulina; species Primulina huaijiensis. The sequence goes on from NC_133318.1 coordinate 12,238,087, forward strand.
ATCTCTTGGCGAAGGTTATCACTGTCGGGCACACACAGTCTTCCTTTCATCCATAAGATTCTCTTGCCATCAATCTGATGATCCTGAGACTTCCCTTATCTAACTTGCTCCTTAAGTTTGGTCAGTACCGGGTCTCGATCTTGGTTTAACTTGATGGTCTCCTGCAGACATGGCTGGGCTGAGAGAGAAGCTAGAGTCACTTTGCCTGGGCCCTTCTGACTTAGCGCATCAGCCACTTTGTTTTCTTTACCCGAATGGTAGCTTATGGTCCAGTCATAGTCTTTCAGAAGTTAGATCCATCGCCTTTGCCTCATATTCAGCTCCTTTTGGGTGAACAAGTACTTGAGGCTATGATGTTTTGTGAAGATTTCACATTTAGCACCATAGAGGTAGTGCCTCCAAATCTTTAAGGCGAAGACAATCGCTGCCAACTCCAGATCATGAGTAGGGTTGTTCTGCTCGTGCAGTTTCAACTGCCTTGATGCGTAGGCGATCACTCTTTCTTCTTGCATGAGTACGCATCCTAGACCTTCCTTAGAGGAGTCACTGTAGATAGTGAAATCTTTATTCTCTGTGGGCAGGATCAACACTGGCGTGGATGCGAGTTTCTCTTTCAATGTCTGGAAACTCTTTTCACAAATTTCACCACAGATGAACTTAGAATTCTTCTGTGTGAGTTTCGTCAGCGGTACGGCAATCAAAGAGAACCTTTCGACAAACTTCCGGTAGTAACCTGCCAATCCAAGAAAGCTTCTGATGTCGGTGGCGTTCTTAGGTATCGGCCACTGTGTAATTGCCTCCACTTTCTTTGGATCCACTGACACTCCTGCTTTCGAAATCACGTGTCCTAGAAAGGACACCCTCCTTAGCCAGAATTCACACTTGCTAAACTTATCATAGAGCTTATTCTCTCTTAAGGTTTGCAGGGCAAGGTGAAAGTGTTCTTCGTGGCTCGTCTCGTCAGGGGAATAGACGAGGATATAGTCGATGGATACCACTATGAACTGATCCAAGAATGGCTTGAATACTCTGTTAATCAGATCCATGTATGTTGGTGGTGCTTTTTTCAGGCCAAAAGGCATTACTGTGAATTCATAATGCCCATACCTGGTTCGAAAGATTGTCTTGGGGATATCTTTAGCCCTGATCTTCAACTGGTGGTAACATGTCCTCAGATCCAGTTTAGAAAAGACGGCGACTCCTTTGAGCTGATCAAACAGATCGTGTATCCGAGGTAGAGGGTACCTGTTCTTGATTGTGATCTTGTTCAGTTCTCTGTAGTCGATGCACAATCTCATACTCCCGTCTTTCTTCTTCACGAAGAGTACTGGAGCTCCCCACGAGGACACACTCAGTCGAATTTGCCTTTTATCTAGCAATTCTTGGAGTTTTTCTTTTAGCTCCTTGAGTTCGGCTGGTGCCATTCTGTAAGGTGCCCTAGAGATTGGTGCAGGACCGGGAACCAGATTGATCTCGAGCTCCACTTCACGGTCCGGGACTGTCCCAGAGAGTTCTTATGGAAAAACTTCTGGGAACTCTATCACTATTGGGATGTCCTCCAGTTTCAGTTCGACTTCTTTTATTTCACTGATCATTGCTAGGTAGATGTCTTTTTCGGATTTCATGACTCTCCAAGCTTGCGATGCGGAAAAAAGTGAATTCTGTTCCTTGGATTTACCATGATACACGACCTCCTCCTGATATGTGGTTCAGAGTTTGACTCTCTTCCCCTTACAATCTACTATTGCATTGTTTCTTGCTAACCAATCCATCCCTAAGATGAAGTCGAAATCGACCATGATCAACTGTATCAAGTCGGCGCTAAAAGTTTGGTTACCGACACTGATTTTACAATCTCTGTAAATTTTGTGAGTTTCAATGGCTCTATTTGTAGGTGTGGCTATTCGAAAGGGCTCAGTTAGTTTATCGGGCTTACATCTTAACTTCTTAGCCAATCTCTTAGTTATAAAGGAATGTATAGCACCACAGTCAAATAATGCATAAGCAGTCACTTTTTGAATTAGGACGGTACCTGACACGAATTCATTTGCGTAATCTGCCTCTTCCTGAGTCATGGAAAAGACCCTGGCGTTAGGTTTGTCCTCCTTTGGTTTACTAGGGCCTGCTTCCGCATTTGGCCCAGTTCCTTTGTTCGGCCCTGCTGGTTGGTTGGTGGCGGTAAGACACTCTGCAATTCTGTGCCCCGATTTCCCACATCCAAAGCATACACCGCTGGCCCTTCGGCATTCTCCGGCATGTTTGAAGCCGCATATTGGACATGACTTGAGTCCTTGATAGTTAGTGGCGGGGGATTGCCTTGAGGGAGGTCCACCTAACTAATTGGGCCTCTTGAACATTGGTCTTCCCTGAGAAGGCTGGCTGCTAGGGGGTCGCTTGTTCCTGTTTTCCCCTTCTCTTTGACGAATGTCAGCTTCGGCTTGGATAGCTGCACCCATCAGGTCTGAAAAGTTGACAGGTTGGTGGACTGCTAGAGCTGATTGGATCCTGCTGTTCAACCCCTTCTTAAAGAGGTGCAATTTTAGAACTTCATCCGCCATGATTGCTGGAGCATATGATCCAAGGGCATTGAACTTGGAGGTGTATTTCACAACTGACATATCTGGAGCTTGAATGAAATTTTCAAAATCACTCATTTTCTGCAGTCTGACCTCGGATGGATAATACTGTTTCAAGAAAGCTTCTCTAAAATGCTGCCACGTGATTGGTCCCGCAGCTCTCATGGTTGGCGAGATTGTTTCCTACCACTTGCTTGCTTTATCCTCCAGGAAATGCACTATCAAGTCCACTTTCAGTGCCTCAGGAACTTCCAATAGTCGCAGCTGAGTCTCCACACTTTTCAGTCAGCTCTGGCTAACTTCAGGGTCGACAGCTCTAGTGAAGTTTGGACACATGTTCTTGCGAAGGGATTCATAGTGGAACTTGATCCCGTGTTGTGGTGGAGGTGGTGGTGGCTAATTTGAGTTCGGGTTTACTAACCCTTGCAGTGTCATTGCCATGATCATGGCTATAGCCATCAGGTCTGCTTGGTTAAGACTGAACCCAGGTGGAGGTCCATTATCCTCTTCGTTGGCATTGTTGATGTTAGCATAGCGAGAGTTGCGGTTTTGTCTCGGAGGTCTACTGGCCATTTCCTGCAATTAAACGTTTCTAAAAATTTGTTTTGCATAACGACAGAATTAAAGAAATAAGTTATGCTGGAACAACTGAAATTAATACATAAACATTACTTTATTAATTTTTGAATATAGAAGAACAATTGAATGCAAACAAATAGTACTGAACGAAAACAAATTGTACTGAATGAAATAACATTGCAACAATGATAAAATAAACTCATAGTAATAACGAAATAGTTACTCAGATACTCTAGTCCTCTATCTCCCCATCCCCAACGGCTGCTATAGGCTCATCTATCTCTATAGGCTCTTTCTCTTCCGGCTCCTCTTCTGGCTCGTCCTCATGAAGTAGCTCTATCATCTGTGTGAGCTGGGCATTCTCTCCCGTGAGCTGTGTCACCTACGCCTTCAGCTTTTGTATCTCTACATCTGCCGCGTCAAACAAATCACTGGCATGCTGTTGGTACTGCTCCCGCTCAGACTTCTTCTGCTTGACGTGGTTCTTCAGAGTTTCAGCAAGGCTGTTCATAGCCTCACATGAATTCTCCAGTCTCTTCCTACCCTTGGCATTTTGCTGCCTCTCTTCTTCCAATTCCTTACGGTACCGCTCGATATCTTCTTGCAGCTTTCTCTCTCGATACAGGCTATGCTCTATGCCATCACTTAAATCCATGTTGTCTCCTCTCACCAGCTCTCCTTAATAGATTGCGGTCTTAAGCTGGGCCCGTATTTTCTCTTTTTCTGTGGCTAAGGTTTCAACCTATCGTCTCCTCTCGCCTAGTCTGGCTCTAAATCGCTTCATCTAGCGCGACTGATAATCAAGGGCAAGCTGCTTCATGTGGATAGCAGCCTGGGCACGAGTACGGAATCACATGGGAGTTGATGGAGCCATTTCCTAAATCAAAATGGAAACGCTCAGAATTGGAAAGAGACAATATGCAATATATATGTAATTTTCGAGAATTATATATAAAATATTTTTTTCCCAAAAATAGAAAGTTTGGAAATAGACACCTGAGTTCGAAGCATATGTCGAGAGGATTCCAGAACAATCGACGGAATCGAATTCAGAATTTCCTATGAGAAGTTATAGGGTCTACGAATATTTCCTAAAACATAAAAAACGACGTTTCGGAGGCCTAAACGAATAAATTTTGCGATTTGGACCCCTACCACACGAAAAAGTCGTGATTTTCGCTCGTTGGACCGTTTCGGAGAGGATAGCATCGGCTTTCTCAAAAATTCCACCGAAATTTTCTCATTTTTCCCCAACCGGATTATGAACCTGGCGGCTCTGACACCACTTAAATGTGACGCCGTGAAACTCAGGGTTGACACCGACGTTGTTTAACAATCACACAATAAAAAACAAATAGTCTCGTAGCACAGTATAAACCGAAACCAATTTATATATCATAATTCAAATGAAATAACAATTGTCTTTACAGTCCCAAAATCAAAACGACAGAGTTTAATGTGGAAACGTAAAACTGAATAATCATAGTAAACTTTAACTTAATCTGAATTCTTGAACATTCACCATCCCCATAATTGTTCACACTCTTCCTTCTCGAGTTCTTCCTCAGGCTTATCTGGGAAAGGGTTGTAAGGGGGGTGAGTATTTTGGGAAATACTCAGCAAGTGGGAGCGTATCGAGCACACTATAGCAACATGCATAAATTTCGAAACACATGACTTTCATATATAATTCATAACACATGCATAACATTTACCAGCACTGAGATTCATCTACTTTCTATAGTTTACTGATATCAGTCCCTAATTTTTACTCCTCTAAGGGGGCGAGGCCTTATAGCGGTTATATCCCCCACCGCGTAAGGGTACGTCATGGTTGGGATTCCTACCCATATACAGTCGACTCCTCACAGTGCTTAAAATCATATGACAAATACAAGAAAAGAGTAGAAGAAGAATTGTACCCGACCAATTTTTGGATACCGAACACATGCATAATTCGAAAATTTAAACATTTAACACAAGCCCATTTACAATATTATGGATGCTAAAACGTGGATGCTAGGCTTCGGGAATCGGGTCGCTTCTCGTTCTTGCTCGGACAGCGCTTCGGCTTCGATTTCTAGCCTATCCTTGGGATGATTTTGGAGCAGAATTTCAGCTAGGAAAAGCTGCTGGAATTCGAAATTTTGTAGCATAAAATTTCGAATTTGGTTTGAGGAATGGCTAGGGATGATGTGGTATTTATAAGTGAGGAGAAGGGAGTTAATTATGGCACTCAAATCATGCCCAAAATTTGCCTAAATCTCACATTTTTGGCTCCAAAAATCCTTCCGTGGCTGCTGATTTTTCTACCAAATCGAGCTCCCCAAAATCCTAATCTAATGGCTCGAAAATGAGGTGCAAAAGAGGGAAGGATTTACTTCCTTTCTTGTAGCATAAGTTTGCCTATAATCCAATATTTAGGCACTACAATATTTAGGCAAAATATTTGGTGGATGATTTTCGAAATTTGCTTGAAATGTTCATGCCTTAATCCCTCTAACTTGTATGATATTCCAATCTCGTAAATCTTCTTTCCAATTTTCGAAAATTAGCATACCTTAGTGTAGGTATTGTTGTCTTGGCCATAAAGATTTCTCAACAATTATTTTCCCATATGCATATCTTATTTAATACAATAATAAAAAAATCTTATGCTAAAATTTCCTTACAAATTATTAATTACATTATTGAAAAAATTTCGGTTCTCACATAAGTTGGAATAATCAATTTCTAAAAGTCCAATAATTTCAATTGATATTTATCAAAAACATATAAAATAAGCCAACATTACCAATCGTAAGTTTGCCTAGTGCATAGAAACAAGTAAATGGACAATCATTAAAACGACCAAAGTTGCCAAAGCCTGCAATCTTTCAAAGATCATTTGGGATATAAGAGTAGCAAATAATGTTTCTTCGAAATTATAATAATATCTTTAGAAATTATTTTACATTCTGGTATGGATACCTCGGATGCCTTCACAAAAAAAAAAAAAAAAAAAGGAGGAATCCGTTGCCAAAAAGGGACAAAAAAAAAAAAAGAAAGCTACAAAATAAAAGAAAAGTAAAACGCATACAAAAGTTGGGAGTAGGGTCCAACAATCATCCGTTGAATTCGCAAAAGATTATTAGAAACAGATGGCTATTTTTTTAAAAAAATTCCCAAATATTGGATGTAATTTTTTGAAAAATTAAATTTAATATTCCTGATTTTCTTAATTTTATGCCTTAGAATTCCTATTTAATTATTAATCTGTACATCCCGAATACTAGCAATGTTTCCAGTTTTTCGACATACTTATTCAGATCCTGAATATTGAAAAGACTGATTTTGTTATATGGATTTATAACCTTTTAACAAATTTGATATTTTAAAATTACGATTTAATTTTGTTGGCATTAGAATAACAACAAATGAGATAAATTAGATTGATAGAAGAGTATGTTTCTTGTGAGACGATCTTGTGAATATATTATACGTGTCGATCTGATCCGCAATTCTTGTCTTGAAACTAATGTTCACCACCAAGTTTGTGACCTCTCTCATTTGTTGGGTTGGGCCAATATTAAGACAAACTAACAAAGGCCCAATTTATATGTTCATACCCAATTACTGATCAAATACAATCTTGAATTTTAGGTCCTATTCTGGATGTTGTAACGACACAATAGACCCGACCCGGGTATAGTCCGGTCTGATATTAAGTCGGTAACAGGCCAGATGGTTCAGTTTGGGATGCACCTTGTTATTGTCGTTCAAATATGTAAGTCTAGATTTTTCATGATCAGACGAAAAATATTTTAGGGGGTTTGAAAAAGATGTTGGATAAATGGTGAGTAGTGAATGAAAGAGAGTGATAGATGTCTCATATTGAAAATCGTGCCAAGAATATACTACTTTATTAGCTTTAAGTTTGAGCTAGTGGTTTGGGCTCCGAATGACACCAGAAGTTTTTGGAAAAAAGGAAGAAGTTGATAGGTTGAGTCTCGTTGAAACATACATACTGATAGGGAGTTTGAAAAAGATTATATATTTAGATAGATGCTTAAATTTATAGATTATGAATTAGTGGGTAAAAAAATTAGAAGTGAGTCGTTTATGAAAATAAAAAGTACAAAAAGTGAAAAATTGAAATAAAAAAAATCAAACTTTTAACTAAACACGTGTCCACGTGCCAGCTGGGTGTTAGTTGCGGAACGACCCGCCGAAATCAAAATTGGGGGAGAAACCGTTCCCTTAGTTACACAATGGTACGTCGTCTCCAAATTCTGCTTCTCTTTCTCTTTCGCGGTATTGTTGAAGTAAGTTTCTCCTAATTCTTTCCTTTTCATGATCTTCGTGTTAAATGCGTATGATGAGATTTTGTTTGTTCTTCCTGTTAAGATGATGTTTTACTTGATCGAAATTAGTTTTCACTTTTGTGGAAGGTGTTGAGTATTAGTGCTTTTTTGGTGGATCATTCTTTGAATCAAATTGGATTGTATGAAGCTGTAAGATTAATTATTATTTATATTTATGCTAGAGTACACGATCTATTTGTTTCAAACTTGGAGAGCGAAAGAGATTCTTCTTCATACAAGTTGTTGGCTTGTGTTTCTTGCTCTATTGCGCTATGAATTTTTTTTCCTTATACTTGCTTGGTTTAGCATCTGATACACCAAAATAGATCGAGAACCTTAGAATATGTAGCATATTCTTTAAAGACAGGCTAATAGTTGAATCAGGAGGGGTTCCCTGAAACAAGAAAATGGATGTTGAGACTTGAGATATTCTACTGTTTTTCTAGTTCTTTATTGGATTCATGCGCTCTATATCCATAGCATACAGATACTCGTTTGGCAGGTCTCTTTCAGTTTCCAAAGCACTGGTTGTAGGTAAATTTTTTTAACCTTCTAAATTGTTTGGATAGTAGTTGTTTGTGCATCCAAATTTTCCTATCAGACCTTGAACAGGTTATGTCGCATCGGGAACATTCCCAACCAATGGAAGTTCATGAAATAATTAGGCCTCGAATTTTGCTTGCTGCCTGTGGAACTGAAGCTGCAGTAGATTTTACCTATCTTTGCCACTGCTTTTCTCAGTGGGCCGACGTACAGGCAGTAGCCACTGAGAATGCCACACGTTTTATAAACGTCGAGTTACTTCCCCCTCATGTCCATTTGTACGAGTCTGATTGGGGTACTTGGACGAAACTGGGTGACCAAGTGACTCATATTGAGCTTCGTAAATGGGCTGATATTCTGGTCATTGCTCCTCTGTCAGCAAACACTCTTGCCAAGGTAAATCTATTTCCTAACTGTTAACTCTGCAGATTAAAATGATTAATTAAGAGCTTGCATGTATTTTAGCACATTTTGAACAAGTACTATACTAAATTTCCTGAACCTAATGTTACAAATTACACATGCATTATTTGAAAGTACAGTATTTTTTTCAAGCTTTGAACGTTTACTTGGAATGTTTTGACATGGCTAAAACTTGGTAGCTGCAGATATCTTGTGGTTTGTGCGACAACTTGCTGACTTCCATTGTGCGTGCATGGGACTGGGACAACAGTAAACCGCTAGTGGTGGCACCAGATATGGATCCCCTGGTGTGGAAAAGCTCCTTGACCGAAAACCAAATGATTGGAATAGAGGACCTTGGAGTTTACCTTATTCGACCAGTGAGAAAAATCGTGGAGGGAGTGGATCGCGGACTGGGTACAATGGAAGGGCCATCCATAATTGTGTCGACTGTAAAAAGTATACTGAATTCTAATATCAAAAGATCACGAGGCAGTAGGGTACCGCGATGAGGCTACTTCAACCTTCTTTTAAACACAAGGCGAATGCCTAAAGCCTATACCGGCAAAAGCTTCTTCCGAACACAAAGATAGGTAAAATTGTATTTGACATTTACAAAGCTTCTTCTTAACACCCACTGAAGCTTTTACCGTCAACAAAAGAAGCTTTGTTGTTAATGGTAAAAGTATTTCACATTTACAAATCAAAATACAAGATTGTGCATATCAAGCTCGTTAAATGCCTAGTTGATCAGATCACACTGTGAAAGCTCATTGGTTTGTCAAAATATATTACTAAATTACTTAAATCCATACTTTATTTAGTAAAGTAATGTGTTAAATTGCAAAATCAAACATATAATAATTTAATTAACGTTTTTTTTAAAAATATGCAGATCGCCATTTCTAAAGCTTAAAAATTGACTACCAGTAGCATAATGGATTTGGAAATCGGGTACTTTTAAGTTACTGCATATCTTAAAATTTTCAATGATGGGCGCGTGTGCCACTTACCTGGATAACTCATACTCTTGTATCTTGAATGACGATTTGTGTATATATATATTGGACCCGAAAATATTTATAATTACTAATAAACATATGGGATTTTTAAATTTTATGTGCATACATATATAGTTAAACATATTGACTCAACATGACATGTAAAAAAATACGTATCATCAGTATTGTCTGAACACATTTCAACTTGCAGATGAAGACTCAATTAACTTCAATAATAAAAAAATGATGAAATCTATAAATCAACATCAAGAGAGGGTTTCTCAATCTAATTGAGGAGTTAATTCTGATTAATAAGCTTTTCTCATTCGAGATTGAAGGTAAATATTATTTCGTAATTTAATTTCTTAAAATGATTTCCCTAATATTATCTTTTCCTTATTGATTTGATTGAGTATAATATTTAATGAGATTTTGCTTTTTTTAATAATGAGATAATTATGCTAATATTTAATGGTGATATGATATCCATGTTTAAATAGAGTTTGTGACTAACAAAACTCTAAGTTTCCATATTTTGTAGGATTCCTTATTGATAAACCCTAGGCTTATAAATAAGAGTTTTGCTGAAAAAGATATCAGAGTTTTTGGCGCAGCACAAGGTTAAGAGAAAAAGACGTACAAAGCTGTTGCTGATAAGAGGAGTGGTGATCAACGTGTTGCCGTGATTGTTGAAAACATCTTCAGACAACATCGGTGACGAAGTTGGCTGAAGATCGTGTTTCATTGATCTTGCTTTTAGGATCACGTTTTTTGCTTTCTTATTTGTGTTTAAGAATTCTTAGTTATTCTAGAAAGCTTTTATTTTCTCTAAGTGTTGAGGAAATTGATTTTTGTGAAGATTACTAGTGATAGTTTTTTGTGAACGGTTTTTTGTTTTTCTAGTGATTAATTTTTTCCCTGAGGCACTGCACAAATATTTATTTAACTAAAGTCAATTTGTGTTACAAAATCTATTTTGTGAACGTCCATCGTATTTAATTAAAGTCAATTTGTGTTACAAACTCTAATATTCCGCTGCATGTTGTCCCAAATGTTGTAACATTTGACACAAAACTTAATTCTGATAAAACAAAAATTTACAATCTTACACTGCTACTGACATATTTACTCTCATCTGTCAAGCATCATTCCTAACTCTATTTTGTCGAACAAAATAACCTTACAAGTTATATCAGAGCCTTCTCTTGATATACTAAGTGTTGATTCTGGTTTTGTTTTGTTTTTTGTTTTTACAGAAATAATTAAATGGATTCATCACTTACAAACGTAGCACTTCGACCACCAGTCCTAGATGGAACCAACTACAGTGTAGAGGCCTCTAAATACGTACTTGAAAATTTGCGGAAAATAAAAAAATTTTCTTCTTAATAGATTAAAATGCCTCATTCATAAATGAATAACTGATAAAAATTTAATCATTCAAAGTAACAGCGGAAGTAATTGTTTGATTGCTGAATAATGATTAAAAATTAATTCAACAGCGGTGCAAATGTTTGAGCCAAAATAGTAAATGCTAAAAATGAGGTCCTCGGGTTCCACTACTGCCGACCCAAGCTAGCTCACTGGTCTCCGCCCTCGGCCCGACATCATCGGTACCTACAACAATCAAGTCTAGTGAGTCTAAAGACTCATCATGCATATATCGTAAATAACAAGTAATAGATCATAATAAAATTTCATGCGAAGTGAAAATATCATGTCATGAGGAATATAGTATTTGCATAACCGAACTGTAAATATCTTATCATGGATAATTATAAATACGTGCATAACTGAACTGAAAATCATAAGTGAACTGTTTGCTCAATAGAGCTCTGTAATAAAATAGCCTGTCATAATTTTGTTGAGATTATGTTCTACGCAAGTGGCCCCATGAATTGCACTGAACTGAACTGACCGGTAACTGACGACCGGGACCGGTAACTGACGATCGGGTGAAATACTCATCATCTGATTAGACTAATGCCACAGTATACTGGGTGGTACAAAACTGAACTAACCGATAACTGGCGACCGGGTAATGTAATAATCCCACAATAGTACAATGGCCACAAGCAATATAACATAAATCTCAAAAATGAATAATTTCTATTTTTATGCACGTAATATAATTAAATAACGTAATTAAATGTCCTGTATTAATTTTACCAAATGGGTGGGATCATTCCCAGGCTCGCTGCGACTTAAATCTAACATGAAAATTATGCAATTGATTTTTCTTGACCAACTTTGTAATTGAATCCAAAAACGAGACAATTACGCCCACTGACTTAGTATTTAATCATGACTCCGAGCCAATCCGAGCCAACACCGAACCAACGTTTAGTCATAAATAAAATACTCTTAAAAATGATGAAATAATGCTCCTAAATTTACAGTACTCGAAATTTAGTGAATGGAGGCCAAAAACTTGAAGCGCTCTTTCGAGAGTCACTTTGGCACATTGCACCATAAATTCTCTTACGACCTCTAAAATGATACGAATCACAAACGGTCAAAAACATGACCTTCCTAACTCGGTGAGTCACTGTCCAGTCCAAGGCCATAGGCTAAAAGCCAACCAAGAACTGAAACACACCTCTGAACCGCAGCACAACTTGCTGTCACAAAAATACAGCAGCTGTGTTAGCGTTTCCTTGCATCGTTGGCGAGGCTAATGGCCATTGGGGCTTGAACCACCAACTAGAGCCTCTTCCCAACATCCAAAAGTGTGGTTTGGACCATGGCTAAGGGCCCTAGGCCAGCCACAATCCAAGCAACACCATAAACGTTACCCTGCTGCCACCCGAGGACCGAGCTGCACGCGTGGGGGCACCTCGCTTGTTTGCTATCAATCGCCGGATCCAATGGCTATGAGGTTAACCACGGTCCGTGCTAGACATGCTAAGGTGTTGTATGAGTCATTTCTAAGGGCTAGAAGCCAACCACAACCCATCCAAACCCTCAAAACCGAAACTCAACTCATGCAGAAAATAAAGGGATCGAGGGGCTGTTCTTGTGTTTGTTTTAAAAACTGATGCAACCATGGACCAAGCCTTGAAAGGCCGACTTGGTCACGACTTAGACATGATAGGGATGTGTTCTAACCATGGCTATAGGCTCCTAGGGCAGCCAAGATCAAGAACTCTCCCTTGACAGCAAGTAACAAAATTTCGATGCACCATATGGCATCATGAGTGAGTTGCTGTCCAACTGAATTACCAGCGTGCGTGGGGCTAGAACCAACGTTCTTTCATGACCCTAACATGTCCTAGTACATGTCTATATGCAGCCTCAAGCCCCTGGAACGAACCAACCTCCTGAAACCACAAAAGCAATACCAACTGTGAAGCATGAAGGAAGTAGAAAAATCTGTGCAGAATTTTGTTGTGTAGTTGCTGCAATATTTCGGTTTTGCTCTTAAAAATCATGAACAAATATGGTTTAAAAACATGTATATGACTTGATTGAAGAGCAAGGAAAGATATAAACATGCCTTGGATCTTTTTGTTTTGAAAGAAAACAAACGATTATGACGACGCGGCGCGGAGGAGGCGGAGTGTTTTGCTTCTTGTTTTCTCTCAAGCCTGACACAATTTTCTTGTCTGAAAATGCTCTGAAATTTCGAGAATGGTGAGGGAGAAAGTGTCTAGGAAATGAATGAGAAGTTTACTAATTAAATGGGGTGGTAGAATGGCAATGCAATTCATTCCATCCTAGGCGCTAGTGAGATATGGAATGGGGTATGATATTATTGGATTGAGGGGTGATTTAGGGGGAGTGATGGCCGAGATTTTCAATCAAAACAAGGCAAGGATATTGCTTATTTATTTATTTATTTATTTGGTGATTAAAAGAAGAGATTATCATATCAAGAAAAAGATTAGGGAATTGAATCAAGGAGGTGAGTTGTCAATCCATATCAAATCTTCAATGAGGTGGCCGATTTTCTTGTTATTAGATGGAGGGAAAATTGCTTAAATCTTGTATTTTAAATATTTTAAAGTTTTATCTACCCATTAAGTATTTTAGTGAATTAATTAATTGGTTTAGTTTAGTAATTATTTTGAATGCATGGCTAAATATTTAAATCTTAAAGGTAAATTTACTATCATGTTAAATTATAATTTCTTAATTAAAATAAGTCTAGATTAACTTATCTCAATTGGTCACATATTTTATTTTAGGTTTTTAATTAAATTATTGAACCTAAAAGAATTTATTTACTACTTATCTCTAATTAATTAATTAATTCCCTAAACTTTCTTTTACAATAAATTAACTTATTATTTATCTTAAATAAATTCTAGGAATATTTTCTTAATATTAAAATTTATCTCTTTACTCCAACTCCGGTCCGGCCTCACTTATTTAACTGGAAAAAAGGTAGCAACTAAACTGCTGCATAAAATAATTAAATTTAAAGAAAAGAATTTAAATACTCATAAAATCATTTTAATTTAAATACTAGAATTATGCATTGCTTATATGTACTCTAATTTACGGGTTCTACATACAGTCTATGAAAAGTAAAAATCAGGTTCTATATAAAATCCATAGATGAGAAAGCATGACAACGAGTGATAAGCGGTTGGACTCCACCAAGGAGGGTAGACGAAGATGGTGACAACCTGATAAAGTCAGAAAGTGAGTGGATTGCCGATGAAGTACAGATCTCTAATTACAACTCAATGGCATTGAATGCGATTTTTTCTTCGGTTGATATAAACATATTCAGTCTAATTACAAACTGTGTATCTGCCAAGGATGCTTGGGAAATACTTCAAAAGAATTGTGAAGGTTCATAGAGTGTGAGGAGGACAAAGTTGAGAATGCTCACCTCAAAGTTCGAGAATCTGCGAATGGAAGAAACCGAAACTATAACAGACTATGATCGACGTCTCAGAGAGATTTCGAATGAAGCATTCAGTCTAGGTGATCCCATATCGAATGAAAGTGTTGGAACTTTTCAAGTTCGCAATCTTGATTTTTATGTTAACAAAACTTGTTAATGTGTGTTATTAATAATCTACCTTAGTGTGCAGAAGCTAAGATCAGTCACGAGCTGTTTACATCGAAAACTGAAGACTCAACTGATCGCACAAACTGAATCAGTCTAACTGTTACGTCAATTGAGCATTCCAGCTGATTGTCCAGTTGATAGGTGGTTCAGCAGGAGAACCTCAGACTCCTGGCCAGCCGAAGGAGTGTTCAACTGATGAAGAAACACAGCTGATCAATTCAACTGAACGAGAGTGAAATCAGTTCAACTGACGAGTCAACTGATTTCACCAGTCCAACTGAAGATTAGTTCAGCTGACCAGTTCGAATCCTCAGTCAGAATCTTTCAGTTGTAGATGAAGACAAACTCTTTCAGTAGATTCCATTTGTGCGTGAAGGTACAAAGCCATTGTACAGTCAAAGGACAATAATAGACGTTGCATCAGAACATTAAAGACAAAACGTTTTAGAAGGGCAGTCGAAAAGTCGAGACACAAAGTCCAAGAAATGAATTCAAGATGCAACGGATACAATAAATTAGTCTCACTGTATGATCAGTTTTTCCCGCCTATATAAAGAGAAGATCATTAAAGACTCAACACAACAACAACACAGAGAGTGATAACAAGCTTAAACGCAAATACGAGAGAAAAGAAAGGACATGCACATTGCAAATCAGTTTTCAGAAGCAATCAGCCCAGAGAGCACTTCAACGTGTTATCAGCTTAGTGCAGAAGCTTATCTCCCTCAGTGTGTGAGAACATCCTTGTTCAGTTCTCACACATAAACACTCTCACCACCACTCAAATACAGTCTTGCACAAAGACGTTAAACTTGTGTATGTAGTCTTTGACACATAGACGTTAAAGAAGTGTTGGCTGGAAGGTGCTGCTTTCAGTTGTAGCTAGGAGTTTAGTTTAGGCGGTAGTGTAAGTCCTAGCTTAGTGGGTTTGTACAAAGAGTTGTATAAATCAAAACCTTCTAGTGGATCCTACCCGTGGAGGTAGAAGGGGTGACGTATGAGCAGTTGAAGTCTCCGAACATCCATAAACATATCTTGTGTATTTAACTGACTAACTGTTGTTTTTCAAATTGTTTGGATCAGTTAGAGTATCTTTTAGTTCAGTTGTCACCATAACTGAACTGATGAATGCAAAAACTAATCTACTCTTTTTCAGTTATTCAGTTTACATAAATTAAAATTTTTTCTAATAACAGTCTTCTTCGCGAATGATTACTTCGAGTTTCTTCCGCTTGGTTTTAAACCAAACTTGATTTAATTCATCGGTGTTAACATTCTTAGAACACGAGCTATTGCAGCTCATTAGAGAATATAGTGTTCGAAATTCCTTCAAAGGCACTAGCATACTCGATCCTTAGAAAGGTTGGTCAGCAAAGTTCTCCGATCCCTACCCGAGAGATTTAACATAAAAATCAGTGCAATTGATGAAGCAGAGGATACAACTCTAATGGCACTGGAAGATTTGATAAGTTCACTTCGCACCTTTGAATTAAACATGGACATGCAGAAAAAAGACAAGGGAAAGACTATTGCATTCCAAGTCTCGAATGACTCCTACAATGAACTCCTTCAAATATCCCAAGAAGTTAATGATTCAGACCTTTGTGAGGACTCCATCGCCTATATCACAAAGAAATTCAGGGATTACTTGAAGAGAATCAGAGATGAGAAGAAGGATGCACAACCGTCTAAATTTCCCAATCTACCAGCACTTGAAAGACCACATAAGTTTCCTGTTCAAAGCAAGTTTCGACCAAGGAACGAAGGCAATGGTCAATTTAATTCGAAAAGGTATAACTCGGTGCAGTGTAGAGAGTACAATAAATTTAGTCACTATGCCAACGAATGTGCTAACATGTTACGAAAGAACAAGGGTTATAATGTCTCCCTAAGCGATGAAGAATCTGATGAGGAGGAGAAATCCAATGAATAAGATGATCACACCTCTTTGACTGCTCTGTTAACAGAAAAACATTGGCTGCAGGTAAATCCTTTACGTGTTGCCTTAGGTGTTGCGATACCTATACGAAACACGTGCGCAAAATCAGTTTGTTTAAAATCTACATCCTCTGAAAATCTGAGTATAGATGATGATTCGGAAGTTAATGAAGAAGAAATCACTCTTGAGAGTGTGCAAAAGCTTTATTCATCAACTAAAGTAGAGAACAATGAGTCACCAACATCTCTGATAATAACATTAATCGTTTTAGTGGCACAAGCACTCACTATGTCTTTCTGAATATCATGTGATCTCAACTTGCAATTTTTAGGAGCATTTTTCAATATCACATCGTGACCTCGAAATGAATGCCTTTGTCGCAACAAAACTCTAAAACAATCCATTGAAGCATTGAGACAGATACGATAATCAATTCGCATTTGCTTTGACTGTTTGTGCAAAACTGATTGAATGTGCTCATCTTGATTCATCAAAGTTGCACAATTCGTTCGAGCTTTACGATGTTCGCTGTCACGCTGACTACATGAATATTTAACCTATCTTCACACTTTCAATTTGTGAATCCTTCACTAACAAAAGCCTTCCTTCCCGCTTGTTTTCCCTTAGTTGTCTTGAAGAGATAACAATACAAACAATACGCGGCATCTTTCTATACACTATACTCCAACCAATCTAACCAAATTTATTAAACAATGAAGGATTGAACCGTCTACATTGGCTTACTCAAAATTTTCTTTTTGGGAATTCATAGCCTGAAGGTTGACATGGATCTTTTTGCAAATATGCCCTTCGAACTTGATCCCTAATATTAACATAATATTCACAAATTGGAGTCCTAACTCCAGGATCTGCCGATAATTGAGAAATAAAATTCTTCAACCCTAACATCTCCAATACTTTGTATTTCTAGTTCTGAATCTTTTCTTTTAAAAAATCAATGCATTGTAAATATTGATTTCTTGATTAAAAAAAATTATAATATGTTTAGCTTTGTATATATTTATAAAACAACTCGCATTGATTTCTTTCTTAAAGTCGTTATATTTTTTTATGTATTGTTTTTCTAGTATAATACTTCACAAAATGTGCCAAGATGACGGCAAAATACAAGGTTGAAACAATTACAAAGCTATCAACATATAAATCATAATCATTATCTATCACCACTGTATTAAATAACAACTAATAGATCACATAAAAGTATTAGAGGCACAAATTAGGAACAAATGAAACACACTAAATAGGGGAAAAACAACATCGAACAAATATTAAGATAACAAACACCTGAAATTATAAAGAAAATAAAATGAAAATTAAAGCATAAAATTGAAAGTTCTGAATTTATACCTAACTCCAGGTAATTAAAGCTAATTAATTGAAGCGATCTTCGCCCTTGGTGTGGTGCCTCCCGCCAACTGCTTTGACCCAAATCCAAGACCTTTTCTCGAAGAGTGTAATTCTAGCGGAACGAACTGTATGTTCTGAGTTGATTTGACATGCCGGAAGCTAAGGTACTCGTGGATAATAACAAGAAGAAAAAGAATTTAATGGAGGTGGAAGAGGAATGGGCTACAATAAGAGCGGTGGTGGTATGATTGTGTAGAGGGCTTTTAAAAAAAAAAAATTGGCCCACTTATATTTATAAATACTCCTATTAATTTTTTTTAGCCCACCTTAATAAGCTTCGCCACTGGATTTGTGAAAGTTCCAAGCCCCACAATCGATAGAAACCCCCCTCAGAGACGAAATATTAGTTTTCATCATCGTACCTCACCCAACAATCACAATACTTCCTGCCAGCTCAAATTTCAAGCGGAATCTTCCATCGGAAAATTCAAGGACAGCCCTAGAGCTAACGGCCGAAAAGGCGACGAAACATTGGGGAGGAAAGGAGCGCTTTTTCTATTGGCTTGCCTTTCCAAAAACGGTAGATATTAATTATTACTGGTTTTAATATTTGAAAGAAACATAAAGCCAAAATGTATAATAGAAACTTTCGTGAATTATGGAAAATTCTATATGACCATATAAGTCACTTGTTAAAAAATATCTATAAAGTCAGTATTTGTTGAAAAACTGGATTTAATGCTTATTAACATTCGAAAAATTAATCCTTCGATGGTATTCATCGCGGATAAAATTCAAAGTAGACTTGAAAATTCTAATATATATTTCAAATAGATATTTTTAGAATTTTAGTTTACTCAACCAATTTCAGTTAAATAAGAATTAAATTATTAAAGTTAGATACTAAATCTCATTTAGTATGTCAAATGAAATTGTAGGAAATTGTCACATTGCACAAATAAGCCAGAGAAATTTTACTTATATATCATTTGTGTGTTGAGTTATGGTTTGTTCAAATCAAGCTATGTCATGCCAAGTCAATTTTGAGTTAGTTCGAGAAAGAGAAAGATCATTGAGAAAGAGTAGCTTGGATGGTAGGGTATGTTGAACTTTTATCAAGAGGTCAGGAGTGCAATCCCTTCCCGCTTTTGCGATCCTAGCTTTGAATCATGTGTAGTTTACCTGATCAACATGATTTATAGCTTTGAGTCATGTGTAGTTTACCTGGTCAACATGATTTATAGGTTACTACTTTGATATTTTGGGTTTACTCGGAGTGCACCAAATGTCATGGTTGCGAGTTCTCAAAGTTAAAAAAAAAAAAAGAGAAGTATCAGCTAACGTGAGGGACATCAATGGGACAAAAAACTAAGGTTTTATTCAATTCGGAAATTTAACGACTTTTTTAAAATGATATACTTTGTAGGATTTGATGGATTTTCGTAAACTTTCGTAGAATTTCATAATGTTGTAAAAAGAATTCAATTGACTCTTGTATAGACTTTTTATAGAATCTCATGAAGTTGTAAAAAGAATTCAATTGACTCTCGTACATAGACATGTCAAAACGGGCCAGCCCACCACCCGCCATTAGGTGGGGCAGGGCGGGCCATCCCGTCATTTTGGCAGACCTCTAAATGGCCAACCCAGCCCAACCCACCTTGGGCCGCGGGTTAGGCGGGTCTCGACCACTTATTTTTTTTAATAAAAAAAATGCTAATAAATTTAGTGTATCATTGCATTTAAAATATATAAAAGAAGTATATTTTATGAGAAGAAACACACAAGTTTTGTTGAAATATCCAGGATATCTTAATAAATTATTTTTTAAATCAAAATTAATAATAATAATTATTATTATAACAATTAAATTATATTTCATGAAACAACTAATTTATGTTTTAGAAAATTAATGTGCAATCGCAAATTGCAAAAAATTACTTGAAAAATATATCATATTGATTTAGTTATTATTATTTTATTTTTATTATAGAAAAATAAATCGTGTGCAAAGATGCACAAATACACATGAAACTAATAAATTAAGCAATATGATTGATTATAAACATATTTAAATAACTTAATTCTTAAAAAAAATCTGGAATAAAGTACCAATGCATGTGTATATAAAAGGTACATGACTGGTACTTAACTAGCATATAAATAATTTCTAGACTAATTTAAATTGATATAAAAAAACATAAAAACAAACTAACATATAAATAGTAGAATTTTAATATTAAAACTTAAAACTTAAAACTTAAAAATATAAAATTCTACCCTAATTTGGCGGGCCCGACCCGTCTTGGCCCGCAACCCAAACGGGCTCAGCTCATTTGGCCCACCTCCAAACGGACTGCTATTTTATCAACCCAACCCGCTCAATTTTTATAGTGGGACGGGCCGGCCCGACGGGCCTGACCCAAATTGACAAGTCTACTTGTACACCTTTTCGAAGATTTTTTTAGACATTTATAAATTAGATTTTGTAATTTTAATTATAACTTTCTTTTATTAATTTTTTTAAGCAATAATTAGATATAAACAACCACTTAAATTTAAAATAATTTTTTTATCTGTTTAATATAAACAAATTTTATTTATTTAAAGTTGAATTGGTTTACTTCGGGTAAAACGACAAATGAATCATTATTCAATGTGTATAAATCAAAATTTAGATTTTACTCGGTTATGGCGTGAGGAAGATCCAGTCATGAGCCTGTGGTGTCCACCATTTCTCTTATTAGCACACCTTTCGGTCATGCCTATGGAAGAATTGTTGGGCGGACAACTATGGTGAGAGGCGCTGGAATCCCTGTCAGTTTCAGAGTCTCCCTAGATTCATTTGTGATCCTTTGAGGATTGTCATCCTTTTTGGATTGGAGCTCTGTTACTGATTGGAATGATTGAATAGGCAATGTGGAGATTGGTGCATAAGCTTTAGTTGGAAGTAATATGAGCTCAGGTAGAGCTACTAGAACTACAAATAGCTTGGTCTTCTGTGACCTAGGCTTCTTACTTAGTTGAGGGGAGGGAATATTCTCTGAGTCACTGGCTGATAGGACCAGTTTTCTCTTAGCATTGTAGATTTTATATTTCATGATTGTCGAGGCTGATTCCAGAGATAGCACGGAGTCCTTGATTAGTCTACTCAGCTGAAGTGCAAATCCCATCGACTGAATTGATGGATCGGTTCGGGCACCCTTGAAGGTACTTCAAACACAATATTCCCCATGAGCTTCAATAGCTCGTATTCTAAGAATGTATACACCGATGAATTAGATCGAGTTTGTTACAAACCAAGCGGAAAATACTCGAAATAATCATTCGTTAAGAAAGCTGAATAATTTGAAAGCCTTTTAACTTGTGTAAACTGAATAACTGAAATAAAGAGAATCAATGCTTGGATATATCAGTTTAGTTATGGTGAGAACTGAGCTGATAACTGCTCGAACTGATCAAATCAGTTTTAAAACAAATGTTAACCAGTTAAGTACACAAGGTATGTTTATGGATGTTCGCAGACTTCAACTGCTCCTACGTCACCCCTTCTACCACCTCAGGTAGGATCTACTAAAAGACTTTGATTTATACAACACCTTGTACTAACCTTCTTAGCTTAGGACTTACTCTGCTGCCTAACTAAAATCCTAGTCTAGACTGAAGGCAAAACTTTATAGCCAACACTTGTTTTACGTCTATGTGTCAGAGACTACATACACAAGTCTAATGTCTTTGTGCAAGACTCACTCAGCTAATCTATAAGCTCAATTCTCTTATATATGTGAGTGATATTGTGCGTGTGTGAGAACTGAACAATGAATACAACGGGAAGATATTCTCACACACTGAGAGGAATAAGCTTCTAAACTAAGTTGATATAACTTTGGTGTATTCCCTCGACTGGGCTGATTGCTTCCTTGTAAGCTGATATGCAATATGCGTGTTTTTTTTTCTCTCTTTTTTTCCCACTTGCTTCTCACTGAACTTCATCTTCTAATTATAGGCGGGAAGCTTGATCGTACAGTGAGACTCAATAATTGAATCCGTTGCAGCTTGAATGCGTTCTTTGAAATTTGTGTCTCAACTTTTCCGACAGCTATCCTGGAACTATTTGGCTTTAAGATTTTCTGCAACGTCCATTATTGTACTATTGATAGTACAAATGCTTTTGTATCGTTGTGCGTAGCTGGATTCCATTAGATAAGTTTGTCGTGTTCTGCAAACTGATTGATTCCAAACTGATGCTTTGAACTGGTCTTGAACTGGTAAGGTGAAATTAGCTGACTCGTCACCTGAACTGATTTCATTGATTCAGTTGAACTGGTCAGTTTGGCCCTTCATCAGTTGAGCTTTTCATCAGATGGCCGAGCTTCTGAAGGTCTTTTGCTGAACCACCTATCAAATGAACAATCAGTGGAAATGTTATTGATGCTTCAGTTGGACTGGTTCAGTTTGGGCAATCAGTTGGCACTTTCAGTTTGCTTTTCGAAAACTTCAGTTTTGGCTCGGTTAACAGATCAGTTCGAAGCCTGATCAGTTTCAGCTTCTTGCGCACTTTGATAAATCATTAGAAACAAAATAACAAGTTTTGTTAACATCAAAATCAAGATTGCGAACATGAAATGTTCCAACAGACAGCTTCATCGATTGCACCATATTCTTCAAAATTGTGAAAAAATTAATGACCAGTTCATCTTGATTGCTTTCATGACAGCTATCATCAATTGAAACTTTTCAAGAGTTAAGGCTGCAAAAGAACTAGCCGTGGCCAGGATTCTCTTGGCAGCAATATCCGCTAGCAGCTGAAACTCTGGCATCAGTTCCCTTTTGGCCTCAAATACCTTGATCATATTCCCGCTATCTGAGAGCAAGGTCTGCATTTTTTTGATGTCTGCAGCAGCCACTTCGGAAAGGCTTGAAAGGCCTTCAGTCGGCAGATCAAAAAAATTTCTGAAAAATTATTCATCAACAATCATAGAGTGATTGTTGACATTTATCTGTATCTTCCTATGAACAGTGACATTGCTGGACTCATAAATGGATAGGAGTTCTAGAGAATAAATTTCCTGAGTTTCTAGCCCCAGAAATTGACGAAGTCCAGTATATTCAATCTTTTGGAGAAAACTTCAAACTTATTCATCTTTGACGGATAAAATCGATTCGAACTCGATAGCCACAATGTTCAACAAGAATGTGGGAGTGCGGGTTGCCATTGAATTTAATTTGATATAAGAAGGAAGAAATTTGCAAATTATTTGTTCTAAAAATTTGAGAGTTAGAAAATTTTTAGAAACCGTAAAGTGAAATATGAGTAGGTGGTTACTCAAATATGTTTCGTGACTTTTCAAATTTTTGACACGTGTCAGTTCGTAAATAGTTTGACCATAAATTAATTCTTTCAACCGATTTATTTATTTTGGAAACTGAAATTAAGTAGTTAATCGATAAAGTGATTCAGTTGATATTAAACAATTGTGAAATAACAAATTTTTTAATCAGTCACAAATCTTATTATAGAACTTAACTGATAAAATCAGTTAACTTATTTGATAAGATCAGTTTGTTCGAGTACCAAGTAATCAGTTTGAAACAGAATCCGTTCAGTTTTGGAACAACTGACAACTGTTTTATCAGTTAACCAACTAAAATTCAACCTTCCCCCTGAATTAAGCATTAAGATATGTCAACAAGTTCTAAAATATTTCTAAAATAAGAAAACTTAGTCTCGGGTAGAGGCTTGATGAAGATGTCCGCCGCTTGCTGTTTAGTTGAAATGTAATCCAGTCTGATGTCCTTCTTTAGAGCATGAAATCTGATGAATTGATTTCTGACATCAATAAGCTTGGTTCTGGAATGTGAAACTGGATTGTATGTAATCCCAATTGAACTGGTGTTTTCACAAAAAATTGGCGATTCTTCAGCAATAACTCCTTAATCTTTCAGTTGTTGCTGAATCCAGAGTAGTTGGGCACAATAACTTCAAGTAGCTAACTATTCAACTTAAGTTGTGGAAGTCGCGATGGATTTTTGCTACTTGCTAAACCATGAGATTAGTATGTCTCCTGGAAACTGACATGATTCACTTGCATTTTTGCGATCTAGCTTACATTCTGCATAATCTGCATCTGAATATCCAACTAAATTGAAAGAAGAATCTTTAGCATACCATAAGCCCACATTTTTTGTGCCTTTAAGATATTTCAATATACGTTTGGTAGCTAAGAAATGCAATTGTTTAGGATCAGTTTGAAATCTAGCACATAGACATACATCAAACATAATATTAGGACGACTAGCAGTTAGGTACAATAATGAACCTATTAAACATTTGTAGAGTGTTATCTCAACTGATATTCTCCCTTAATCTTTGTCTAGTTTAATTGATGAACTCATGAGAGTAGATGCGGATTAACATATTTCCATGCAAAATTTATTGAGCAGTTCCTTCGTTTATTTTGCCTGATTGATATAAATACCAGTTTCCAGTTGCTTCACTTGCAGACCGAGAAAGAACATCAGTTCACCCATCATATTCATATCAAATTTGTCATTTATCAGTTTAGCAAACTTTTCGCATAGTTTGGGGTTAGATGACCCAAAAATAATATGTCAACGTAAATTTAAACAAGTAGGGTGTGATATTTCTTCGTGAATTTGAACAATTTCCTGTCACTGTTCCTACAATGAAATAATGATCAATTAGAAATCTTTTTAAGGTCTCATACCAAGATTTGGGAGCTTGTTTAAGACCATATGAAGCTTCGTTAAGGTGATAAACATGATCAGGAAATAAATGATTTACGAAACCTGGTAGTTGTTATATGTAAATTTCTTCTTGTAACTGCCCATTAAGGAATACACTCTTCATATCCATTTGATAGACTTTGAAATTCTTGAAGGATGCGTAGGCAAAGAATTTACTGATTTCTTTTAGTCGAGCAACTGGAGCAAATATTTAATCGTAATCAATTCTTTCTTCTTGCCTATAGCCTTGTGCAATTAGCCTCGCTTTGTTGCACATAACTGAACCATCTTCGTTCAGTTTGTTCCAGTACACCTATTTTGTACATATAATAGTTTTTTAAAGTGGTCTTGGAACTAAAGTCCAGACATTGTTATGAGCAAACTGATTTAACTCTTCTTGCATAGCATTTATCAAATTAGGATCAGCTAGAGCTTCATCAGTTTCTTAGGTTCTAAATTGAGATATAAAAGCAGAGTGTACAAATAAATCAAACATCTATTTTCTAGTCTTTACCGGATTAGATGAGTTACCTATTACCGAATCATGTGGATGATTTTTGCCCATCTGAAGTTTTGATTTGCCAAATTGTTCTCCGTAACTGGTTCAGTTTGCAACTGACCAGTTTCTTCTGCTTCAGTTGTAATGACTTCAGTTTGGGTTTGGATATCATCTTGATGTTCCATAAACTAATAATCAAGAACCGCATCCTTTTCAATTGGTTGATATACCACCTTGGGTTCTGGTGTTTGAAGGTGGTTTCTGACAGCGTGAACTTCATCTTCATTCTCATCCTCCAAATTGATATCAGTTATGAGATTTTTTAGCTCAATTGGATCAGTTGGCTTATCAGTTAGTATTGTTTCATCAAAAACATGTATTGATTCTTCAACATTAAATGTGCGCTTATTAAATACTTTATAAGATTTACTAACTGAAAAATAACCTAGAAATATTCTTTCATCTGATTTAACATCACAGGAAGTTAAGTGATTTTTACCATTATTGTAAATGAAGCATTTACACTCGAATATTTTAAAGTATGAAACCACACTTTTTTTCCATGCCAAACCTCATTAGGTGTTTTATAAAAATTCTTATTAATCATCGATTTATTCTGAGTGTAACACGCTGTGTTAACTGCTTCTGCCCAAAAACTTTTAGAAATCCCAGAATCAGTAAGCATGGTTCTAGCTGCCTCCTTAAGAGTCCGATTTCGGCCTTCACCTACACCATTCTGCTGGGGTGTTCTTGTAGCTGAGAACTCATGTTTGATTCTCAAAATTTCAAGAAACTGAGAAAGAGTTTGATTGACAAATTCAGTTCCGAGATCGGATCTTATTTTGTCAATCCCAACTGATCTTTCATTTAAAATTTCAGTTGAAAACAAATGACTTTTGAGGGTTCGGGTTCTGGGGACTAATATATACACGAAAATGGACATATAAGGCCAAAGATCAGTTGACGGGTAAAATTGTCGTTGATGTCCCCGCCGCCAGGTACCGCGGTTATACGTATATGGATCCATCGGCTTAGAGCTGATACGAAAGTGTTGCGTATTTTCACTACCACAAGTGTACGGTTTCAAGTTTTATTACTGGTATAAGTACAAATATCGTTCTCACGAGGAGTAATTATTTAAAACTATATATTAAGTACCATAATTGATATTGTTCAACTTTATTTAGAGAAATCAATGAGATAGCTTATAATCAATTCAAAGAAAATAATGAATCATGTAAATCTTCACACGCAGTTGAAATTCAGTGAATAAATCAATCTAGAGATACGATTTCGTCTTGTCTCTCCTATGCTAAATTAAAATTGAGTAACATATCATTAACTTTAATCACGTTTATTAACCAAGAACTCGCAATTTTTCTATTCCCTTTTTCAAGTGATAAATATAATTGTATTATCTATTACTTATTTTAATATGTCTATTCAAAATCATGTAACAAATAATAAGAGCAAACAATATTCTTTTTATGGATTCACCAGAGTTATACGTCTTTTGCACGTTATAAAATCTGACGATGTGATTTCCCCAATCTAATTTCAATCCCCTCTCTCGAGTGCTAGATCTTAATTATTTAATCAATCGAATTATGGCCAGTAATACAAAAGCATTAAAGACAAGAAATCACAAATAAACACGATGAATTAATTCAATGAAAATTCAAAACTCCAATAACATAGGTTCGACCAAAACTCGTCGATCTCTAGGAAATAGAATTAGTTCATACTCGAATCTAGATCACAACAAAACCTGTTTGTAATCATTAAAAGCGTAAAAGTAAAAAACCGAATTAAAAACGTGCTGAAGAGAGATGAAAGTGCGTCCCCGTGTCTGGATTAAGCGTTCTTCGTGTTCTGTTCTCCTTTGGCTCTTACTTTCTGCGTCCTCGATTCTGATGTCGGCTGTGCAAAAAAAAAAAATCTCCCCCTTTTATAAAGCCCACGATGAAACCTAATTATCATGGCATCTGCGCCTCGCGCATATGCGCGCCCAATCCTCGCGCATATGCGTGGAAGTCATTGTCTGTGTGTTGGGCAGTTTTTTCTCGCAAGAACGTGCGCGCATATGCGCGGAGTCCTTTGTTTCGTGCATCTGGAAATCCTTCGTGCGCACATATGCGCACCTCGTCTCGCGCAATTTTCATTCCTTTTCACGCCCTTGTAATACGCCTTACCTAGATTCCTGAAATCACACCAAAAACAACAAAAGACGCATAATTCTGCCCAAGAAAACTAACAATCTATACGAATTATAAGGATAATTTAACTGCACAAATTGCACTTATCAAATCCCCCCAAACTTGAAATTTTGCTAGTCCCAAGCAAAATAAAATAAGGAAAACATAAGCTCGACTAGACTCAACATATCCTAAAGAATGTAACTGAACGAACAAGAGTTATGGAATAAAAGGATAACCACTAGCCTCAGATATTAAAGTCCCATCATATTGAATCAAACATATGTCACATTACTCACAGTTCACGTGCGTGTGTGTTTTGCTATTCTCGTTTACCCACTCCAAATGCCAAAAGAAGTTCATATCTTTTTATCTCATAAAATTCTGGACTTTTTGACACACATTTACCTTCACAAATCAATAGGACTTATAGGGTATCATCTTACTAAACAAAATGGCAATCGGAAGGAAATAATTAGCCAAACATAATCCAATATCATGAGATGTGCACGTGTACACAATCAAATTCCATGTCTATCGACGACATTTTTCAAGTGTCCATAGGCTTAACTTTGGCAACTCTTCTCTACTAGTATATTGGGTACATGTGACTCGTTTAATAGGTCTTTTAAGCTTATAACGTTAGACTACGGTTAATGGCTACAAATAAAGATAGGGAATCAAAAGTGATAGAAACAAACTAATTTATTTTTCAACACACTTCTCCCGCTTTCTCATATTTCACTTCCAATTGCATAGCCACACCATATTTGCCATTGTTTCCTCCTTTTCTTCATAACAACATATCACACTCCTTTATTCTTTATTCAACTTTTTTTTTCCACAAATCAATTCATTTCTTTCTTTTCATCTTTTTCCTCTTTTTCCATGATATTCTCACGCGCACAAGGGAGAAAAAAATTTTTTGGTGATAAAAAGATTCACTTTCTCTCAGTTTTTGGTAGGTACGAGTGTATATGCTCGAAATTCGGTAGTTGACGTGGGGATTTAGGATTGATACGAATGGGGGCTCTTGTGTTCCTTGGCACACTCCATTCGATTTTTATTAAGCTCAAACATGGGACACTAGGGTCTAATACGATGTTATGGGTAGGCTTGAAAGGCTCAAACGTTCTAAAAATTGCCTAAATCATCCCTAAGTCACACAATACCTGTATCTCGCCTCGAAGAGTGCCAACTAAGTTCTAGACTACCATCAATCTACCAATCAACAACCACAGATAAATCATGTTTTCGGGTATACTCAAACAGAACAAATCACACATCTCATTCTCATTTAGGCTCAAACGGCTAACAATTGAAAAATTATTCAAGGAAAACAGGCCCAATACAATTCAAAGACTGCCTAGATCATCTTTGTGTTAGTGAACACGTAACTCAACAACAAGTAATCAACATGCAGGTTTTGGAGTCCACTCATAAATTCCAAATCAAAAATCACATGAACACTCTTTTGACATCGCATGTATCAACAATCATAGCAATCGTGAATTAGGATATAAACGTTTAAGTAATGATAGCATGTATTTAGACTCGTAATCATGGAGTAGCATCTATTTCGGGTCAAATCTCATCATTGGTTGGCTATTACCTTAATTCAGCAACTATGACAATTTAAACACTAAAAATAAACAAATAAATGATTTTTTTTACACTACCAACTCAGTAAATAAAAAGAGCTCAACTCACACTAAAGCATCAAAATGTCAATCACCCCCCCAAACTTAAAGTATGCATTGTCCTCAATGTATAA
>NC_133318.1:12267175-12299332 GCF_012295235.1 Primulina huaijiensis
TGCTTTAATTTCCTCTCTTCTTGCTTTCCTTAATCTCCTGGCAGTTCTTTCGATTTTCGGATAAAAAATCAGCAAGTCGGGATTTTGGTATCTTCGCATGCACTGCAAAACAGAAAAGATTATAAATTAACAAAAAAAATAAAATAAAGTCTAAATTAAAGTCAAGGCTACTTAATAACGATATTAATATGCAATTAAATAAATTATTCCCCGGCAATGGCGCCAAAATTTTTTTTGCGTATTTTCACTACCGCAAGTGTACTGTGTCAAGTTTTAGTACTGGTATAAGTACAAATATCGTTCCCACGAGGAGTAATTATTTAAAATTGTACATTAATTACCATAGTTGACATAATTCAACTTTATTTAGAGAAATCGATGAGATAGCTTATAATCAATTCAAAGAAAATAACGAATCATGTAAATCTTGACATGCAGTTGAAATTCAGTGAATAAATCAATCTAGATATACGATTTTGTCTGGTCTCCTCTATGCTAAATTAAAATTGACTAACATATCATTAACTCTAATCATGTTTATTAACCAAGAACTCGCAATTTTTTCTATTCTTTTTCAAAGTGATAAATAGAATTGTATTATCTATTTCTGATTTTAATATATCTATTAGAAATCACGTAACAAATAATAAGAGCAAACAAGATTTTTTTTTATGGATTCACCAGAGTTATACGTCTTTTGANAGAAAAGATTATAAATTAACAAAAAAAATAAAATAAAGTCTAAATTAAAGTCAAGGCTACTTAATAACGATATTAATATGCAATTAAATAAATTATTCCCCGGCAATGGCGCCAAAATTTTTTTTGCGTATTTTCACTACCGCAAGTGTACTGTGTCAAGTTTTAGTACTGGTATAAGTACAAATATCGTTCCCACGAGGAGTAATTATTTAAAATTGTACATTAATTACCATAGTTGACATAATTCAACTTTATTTAGAGAAATCGATGAGATAGCTTATAATCAATTCAAAGAAAATAACGAATCATGTAAATCTTGACATGCAGTTGAAATTCAGTGAATAAATCAATCTAGATATACGATTTTGTCTGGTCTCCTCTATGCTAAATTAAAATTGACTAACATATCATTAACTCTAATCATGTTTATTAACCAAGAACTCGCAATTTTTTCTATTCTTTTTCAAAGTGATAAATAGAATTGTATTATCTATTTCTGATTTTAATATATCTATTAGAAATCACGTAACAAATAATAAGAGCAAACAAGATTTTTTTTTATGGATTCACCAGAGTTATACGTCTTTTGAACGTTATAAACATCTGACGATGTGATTTCCCCAATCCTAATTTCAATCCCCTCTCTCGAGTGCTAGATCTTAATTATTTAATCAATCGAATTATGGCCAGTAATCCAAAAGCATTAAAGACAAGAAATCACAAATAAACACGATGAATTAATTCAATGAAAATTCTAAACTCCAATAACATAGGTTCGAACAAAACTATGTCGATCTCTAGGAAATAGAATTAGTTCATACTTGAATTTAGATCACAACAAAACC
The DNA here is from genome assembly GCF_012295235.1 of Primulina huaijiensis. NCBI lineage: Eukaryota > Viridiplantae > Streptophyta > Magnoliopsida > Lamiales > Gesneriaceae > Primulina > Primulina huaijiensis. The sequence continues at coordinate 12,268,723 of NC_133318.1, forward strand.
TGTTTGTAATCATTAAAAGCGTAAAAGTAAAGAACCAAATTAAAAACTTGTTGAAGAGAGATGAAAGTGTGTCCTCGTGTCTGGATTAAGCGTCTTCTATCTCCATTCTTCGCGTTCCGTTCTCCGTTGGCTCTTACTTTCTGCGTCCTCGATACTGATGTCGGTTGTACAAAAAAAATAATAATCTCCCCCTTTTATAAAGCCCACGATGAAACCTAATTATCCTGGCATCTGCGCCTCGCGCATATGCGCGGAAGTCATTGTCTGTGTGTTGGGCAATTTTTTCTCGCACGCACGTGCGCGCACTAGCTCCGCGCATATGCACGGAGTCCTCTGTTTCATGCATCTGGAAATCCTTCGTGCGTACATATGTGCGCCTCGTCTCGCACATGTGCGCGAGGCTCTCTGTCTCGCGCATGTGTGCGAGGCTCTCTGTCTCGCTTTGTGTCTCGCGCGCATATGCGCGCCCCTGACTCGCGCATAAGCGCGGGTCTCTCTGCTTGCCAAGTTCACTATTTTCCTCCAAGCACCATTTTCATTCCTTTTCGCGCCCATGTAATACGCCTTACCTAGATTCTTGAAATCACACCAAAAACAACAAAAGACGCATAATTCCACCCAAGAAAACTAACAATCTGTACGAATTATAAGGAAAATTTAAGTGCACAAATTGCACTTATCAGAAAGTCACAATAAATAATCTGAATTCAATAAGGAAAAATGAACACGTATATGTTGATACGATATGACATGATTTGAAATAAATATGTTTACGCTTATGTTTCTACTCTTGAAGATCATGAAACTTATGTTAATTACAGTACTTTTCCCTGTTGCTTGATATGTATATGTATTTGCTATTATGGTTCAGGAGTGTTGAGTATTTAGACTCACTAGGTGTGATTGATACAGGTGATCATGAGGATGTGGAGACTGGAGGCGCTGAAGACTGAGTAGGCGGAGTTGGGGTGCACATGATAACCCATGGACCTTGCATTTTTCGTATATTATGTTTAGGAGTCAGGGGTTTTTAAACAGTAGTTTCAGAAGAAAAATGTTTACTAAACTCAACTGAATGATTATGATCACATAATTGATTGATGCTAATCAAGTTATATTTCAAATTGTCAACAAGTAAGATAGCATCAATAATAATGTTACAATGGATAAGTTTTCCCTTACCCACGGTTCTACCTTGACATGCGTCTCCAAAATTGATTTTGGAACCTGAGTACTTGACCAGTTGTTATATTAATTCTCCATCTCCAGTCATGTGTCTTGAACATCTACTGTCCAGGTACTAGACTGAGTCTTTGGTCAGTTTTCATGTAACCTACAATCACAAATAATAAATAAATTTGGGTCCTGAACTGATTAGTCCTTTAGGAACCTAGACTTGGATCAGTTGAACTGACTTTCCAGTCGCTATGTTCCAAATAGATTTACCTAGTTTGTGTGTGTTAGGTGTGTTGTGTACAAATGATATAATATGTGTTTTAGCTTTGTTCGCCTTGTTGTTCACACAATATTGTTTCTAAATAAGCTTGCAATTATAATACTGATTGTAATAGTGTAAGGTCTAGGAAATTCAAACTACGTAACCTGAATGCATGCAGTCTAGGGTTTTACTTAAAATATGTGGGTAATGATTTTTATGCATTTTATTTCACGATTTATGCACAGATAAGGGTTGTTTCATGATTATTTTTAAGTTTCATGCATTAGGGTTTTTAGTTGTATTTCGTGCTCGAACGAGTAACGGAGACCAGGTATAATCAGGAAAAATAATTTTATTGAATGATTAATTTTAATTAATTAATATGAAGTATTTTTAAGTGAATTTTTTGAAAATTGGGCCTTGGTGGGTATTTTTTGCATGGTCGTATTTGTAACCGGTACGCAAATTTTACCGAATCGGAGGACTTTTTGAGGGCTTGGGCAATATTTTCAAAACCTTCTCCCCTGCCTCTCCGTTTCACATCCCACGCGCATATCTTCAAGCTTTTAATCATTTAAACGTTAAGGCACGCTATGTATCTCCTTTCTCATCATTTAAACCATTTTTGTATGCTGTTGCTTATGTTTTTGCATGAAATTTCGTTGGTCCCTCTTATGGCATCGTTTTTGCTAAGGTTTTGACCCGTATATGCTTATAACTTTTGTGCAACTCATGTTTTCATGTATTTTTGCAAGGGCTGCCGATTTTATGCTGATAAGGGGCTGTAAACGTCGAGTAAGAGGGGGACATAAGGCTGGAGTCAAAGCTTTGTGGGTTTTAGGAGAGGACCGATCGAGATATTGAGTCTCCTGGTTTGTTTCGTGTAGATCATCTGATGGGGCTGAGCCGACGGTTCAAGGACCGATCCAAGCCATGGACCAGACCCTGGTGGGTCTGAGACACGGCTTAGGAGGCTCGACCACTGCTGGTGTAACGTACCGTACTTTTAAACTATTTAAAATTTGCAGAAAATAAAAATTTTCTTAAATAAATAATTAACTTTCAAATTGCGATAAGAATAATCTCCCCGTTTAAAATATTTGGAATAAAAACAATCACCAACAAAGTTTGCGGAAAGTAATCGTTTAAAACGTCGTAAACAATCTCATGAAAAGAAACAGATTATTGAAACATGCTTAAAGTTCTTAAAAAATAGGTGGTCCTTGGGTTTAACCTCCTGCGCAGTCCGAGATGGCTCATTGGTCCCCACCCCTCATCTCCTTATACTTGTCCTCACATGCATCGATCAAGTCTAGTGAGTCTAAAGACTCAATGTAAGGTCAAAAATTAAGAAGACGTAATCCAACTGAATGCAAATCTAGGGAATATGAAAAAATGGTTAATTAATCGATTTTAAGCGCTAAATTAATTATGTGACATGTTAATATGATGTTTTAGTAGTTTTTCTACGTACATACATTAAAATGTATTTTTAAAGATTATTCGAGTTGCGATCGAGGAACGAAGACGNTATTTGGAATAAAAACAATCACCAACAAAGTTTGCGGAAAGTAATCGTTTAAAACGTCGTAAACAATCTCATGAAAAGAAACAGATTATTGAAACATGCTTAAAGTTCTTAAAACATAGGTGGTCCTTGGGTTTAACCTCCTGCGCAGTCCGAGATGGCTCATTGGTCCCCACCCCTCATCTCCTTATACTTGTCCTCACATGCATCGATCAAGTCTAGTGAGTCTAAAGACTCAATGTAAGGTCAAAAATTAAGAAGACGTAATCCAACTGAATGCAAATCTAGGGAATATGAAAAAATGGTTAATTAATCGATTTTAAGCGCTAAATTAATTATGTGACATGTTAATATGATGTTTTAGTAGTTTTTCTACGTACATACATTAAAATGTATTTTTAAAGATTATTCGAGTTGCGATCGAGGAACGAAGACTGAGGGCTGAAAAATGGAAAATGGCTTTTATTAAATAATTGTTTTTAAGTATTTAAAATAAGGTTGATGCTTTTTCTTATTTTCGAAAATAAGGAGTTTTGAGGTGATTTTATACGCTGGGACATAATTTTTATCGGTATTGGATTTTCAACAAAAATACGAACGTATTGGCAACTCGGCTAAGAATTTCACAAACTTTCCTACACAAGATATTTTAAACATGCACAGTTGGGCTTATTGGGCCTAGTATAGTTTACTAATGGGCCCAAACTTGCACACTATTATTTTAGCCAATATTAAAAAGCCAAAACCCTACCCATCATTATAAAAAAAACACACGCCCGCTTACCCTAGCAGCACTCAACTCTTTTCTCTCAAATACACGGCACACACAATAAAATTCAAGAGAAAAGCTTCGGCCTTGAGGAATTTTTGGTCCNGAGGGTCTAGTCATGGTTCACGAGGGCTGAAATAATATAAAAAGTCTAAGTTTTTAATTTAGGAATTTTATATTAAAGTTTGAATTAATTCGTGATTAAAAGGCATTAAAAACAAATAATTAAGAATTTATTGAAAAGTCTAGTATTTAAGCTAAATAAAATTATGAAAAAATTAATTTAAGCTTAAATATTTTTTTGGGACATGTTAGAGTCAATGAAATAAAGAAAATATCAAAAACGTGAAATTTTACGTCTAGGAGCAAAACGGTAATTTTACACCTAGAAATTAGTAAATGTCATGGCAGTGCTCAGAATGTTGTTTTATATGTTAATATGAATATTTTAAATATTTATGGATTTTTATTATTTAATTTGGACATTTAAAATATATGTTGCGTGCTTGGTTTAAAGAAAAACTATATTTATATGCATGTTTTTATTAAGTGATGGAAATAAGAAATGTTAAAGGATTTGAAGGGATTGTGACTGATACGATGATATGAATATGTTGATATGTTAATACGTTAGCCAATGCTTAGTTGACGGGGAGAGTGTCGTTGATGTCCCCGCCGTCCAGTAATGTGGTTTTATGTAGATGGATCTATCGCCCAATACGAATACGAATACGAGTCACAATCAACGATCTGAATTCAACAAACACGAATATGAATATGAATATTTTTATGATAAATATGAAAATGTTTATGTTTAAAGTTTATGCATTATTATGAAAATGTTATTTTAAGTACAAGTATTTTTCACTGTTGTATGTGATCTGTATACGTATTATGTTGTTATCAAGATTATGGTGTGTTGAGTCTTTAAACTCACTAGGTGTGATTGATGCAGGTGATATTGATAATTATGATGTTGGGGGTCTTGATGGTTGACCTTGCTCGGCTGATGGTGCACATGACTCGAGGACCAGCGCTTCTATTTTCCGCACTTATGATTTATGTTAAAGATTTTACGACTATTTATTTATGCTTTTGAGAGGTTTTTGAGAGGTGATAGTATGGGCTATACTTTTCAAATTATTGCTTTTTAAGTTTGGTAAAACGTTTGACGATTTCATGTTTTGACTATTTCCTTTGATTTTCAAATATTAGTTGGTTGTTTTATTTTAAAAATGGTGTCAAAATATTTTATATATTTGTACAGGTGTTCGGCCGAATGTTAGTGGGTGTTTTAAAAAAAAATTCTAATACTTTTTAAGAAAACGAGTAGTGGACGATTCACTCTACATGTATAAACTGGAAATAGGAAATAATACATAATAAAACCACATGCATTTTTAAAGTAGAGCGTTGATAGGTATGATTTTTACGTGTTTTACTGCATTAGTTTTGTGTGTGATTGCATTGTGCATGCGTACATTTCATTTACATTTTGTTCGTTTTAGAATAAGCATATGCATGTGACCATGTCTCACTTGGGCGTGGTGAATTTACAGGAAAATGACCGGAAAACTGAAATCGGAGCAGAATGCCTAAGAATGGGCAGAAAGACTGGCGCTCGAGCGGTAGAATTTTACCGCTCGGGCGCGAGAGATGATGTGAGTAGCTGAATTCCAGAGAACATGGCGCTCAGGCAGTAATATTTTACCGCCCGGGCGCGAGAAGCACGTCTCGTAGAGTAACATACAGAAGGTTCGGCGCTGGGTTGGTGAAATTCTACCACCCGAGCGTGACTGCCGCATTCCCCAAGCAAAATTACAGAAAGTGTGGCGCTCGAGCGGTAATATTCGACAACCCGAGCGCCACCTATTTTTGGGAAGATTTCTTGTCGATTCCTTACCTTATTTTCTGGATGTGGATGATATGCAAGGGGGATTTGGATGTTTTTGAGCATTCAGACAATATTCATCAGCCACCACAAGCCTTGGAGAGGATTTTGCGCTTGGAGTTGGGGATTCGAAGATTTTCCGGGCATCGCTCCTCGCATTTTCGTCACGAATAGTATTTCTGATCTAGTTTTTATCATTTAAACAGTGTTGTCTTTATTTCTACCATGAATTCTAGTAGCTAAACTAAAATATTTGTTCGGATTTAAGAGGATCCTACCCAAAACTTTGATCTAATTAATTTATATTTCGATTGTTGCTTTATTCTTGAATGCGCCACTGTTTTTCATTGTGTTGTTAGAGCGTAGCTAACTTTAACAACATTTTTATATTGCGAGTGAGTTCGAGACAATAGCTTGTGATAAGAACGAGTAGTATAATCCATGGATCTACAATTTACATAGATATATGAAATTGGATACACGCCGATAGTTATAGTCTTAAGGGTCGAAAACTAGGGGATTTCATAGATCGATATGCGATTCACTCTTGATAAATAATTAAAGATATTTAATTACTTCACTGAGTAGAATTAGTTTGGTTGATTATAATATCTAGGATGGTTGATTAAAAATTCAATGAGAAATGAATTTGTTGGGAAATCTAGTTTGGAGCAAATGATGTCTAAGTTCATTTCGACCACCGAGACTAGACTGCAAAACAAAAATGCATCAATAAAGGGCCTGGAGAATCAGATAGGTCAATTGGCAAAAATGATCACGAGCAGAGAACCGAGCACCTTGCCAAGCAACATGGAAACTAACCCGAAAGATCAAGTGAAAGCCATAGCGTTGAGGAGCGGAAAAGTGCTTGAACAAGAAGATAAAGAAAAAGAAGATCAAAGAGAGGGAGCTGCTGACAAATCCACAGGTAAGTCTTCTAAATCTACACCCGCACCCACTGCACAATTTAAAATGGTTATACCTCCTCCTTACCCTGCAGCATTGAAAAAATCAAAACTTGATGCGCAATTCGGTAAGTTTCTTGAGGTGTTTAAAAAATTGCATATCAATATTCCTTTTGCTGAAGCTTTGATGCAAATGCCTAGTTATGCTAAATTTTTGAAAGACATCTTAGCAAACAAGAGAAAATTGGAGGATCACATGACGGTAAATCTAACTGAAAATTGCTCTGCTTTGGTGCAAAACAAGATCCCACCGAAACTTAAGGATCCAGGGAGTTTTTCTATTCCTTGCATGATTGGTGGTGTTTTTTTTCATAAAGCCTTATGTGATCTTGGTGCAAGCATTAACCTCATGCCTTTTTATGTGATTAGGAAACTTGGGTTGGGAGAACCTAAGCCAACGAGGATGTCTCTACAGCTAGCAGATAGATCTGTCAAGTATGCACGGGGGGTTATTGAGGATGTGCTAGTGAAAGTGGAAAAATTTATTTTCCTACAGATTTCGTGGTGCTCGACATGGAGGAAGATAGGGAGATGCCTTTGATTTTGGGGAGACCGTTCCTTGCAACTGGCAAGGCTCTAATTGATGTGCAGGAAGGGAAGTTGAGATTGACAGTGGGAGAAGAAGAGATTAATTTTGATGTTTTTAATGCACTTAAGCACACACTGCAGTCTGATAGTTGTTATAGAATTGATGCTTTTGATGCTCTTGTGTCTAACTATGTGCAGGATACTCTTAGGGACCCTTTGGAAACCACTCTCACTACTAAATTGAGAGAAGATGAATTGGATGCAGAGAAAACCGAAATAGTTGCACACCTTAATGCCAACCATCCATGGAGAAAGCCAATGAGGATGAGACTGGAGGATTTAGGAGAGCGCAGAGATTTGACCCCTCCAAAGTCAAGCATCGAGGAACCACCGACGCTTGAGCTCAAACTCTTACCTCCGCACCTAAAGTACGTGTACCTAGGTGAGAATAACACTTTGTCTGTCATTATTTCTACTGCTTTGACAGATGCTATGGAGGAAAAATTGTTGCAAGTTCTCAAAGAGCATAAAAAGGCATTCGCTTGGAAGGTGACAGACATCAAGGGAATAAGTCCATCGATCTGCATGCACAAAATCTTGATGGAAGAAAAGTACTCGTGCAACCTCAAAGACGACTCAATCCAAATATGCAATAGGTAGTGAAGGTTGAAACTATTAAGCTTCTCGATGCAGGTATTATCTATCCTATTTCAGATAGTGCATGGGTAAGTCCTGTTCAATGTGTGCCTAAAAAAAGTGGGATTACGGTGATCACTAATGAAAAGAATGAACTTATTCCCACAAGGACTGTTACAGGGTCGAGAGTATGTATTGACTATAGGAAGTTGAATGATGCCACCCGTAAGAACCACTTTCCTCTTCCCTTTATTGATCAGATGTTGGAGAGACTAGCGGGACATGAGTTTTACTGTTTTTTAGATGGGTATTTGGGGTATAATCAAATCACTATTGCACTTGAGGACTAAGAGAAAACCACTTTCACTTGTCTTTATGGAACATTTGCTTTTTGCCGTATGATTTTTGGTCTTTGTAATGCCCCTGCTACATTTCAGCACTGCATGACTGCTATATTTCATGATATGATTGAAACTTTTCTTGAAATATTTATGGATGATTTTTCTATCTTTGGTGCAACGTTTGATGAGTGTTTGCAGAATCTGAGCTCTATGTTGAGAAGGTGCGAGGAGACGAACTTGGTGCTTAATTGGGAGAAATGCCACTTCATGGTACAAGAGGGAATTGTCCTAGGACAAAAGATTTCGAAAAAAGGGATTGAGGTAGACAAAGCTAAAGTAGAAGTCATCAAGAACCTACCTCCACCAGCTTCAATAAAGGGAGTTAGAAGTTTCCTAGGCCACACTGGTTTTTATCGACGATTTATCAAAGATTTTTCGAAAATTGCCAAACTTTTATCTTCCTTACTTATGAAAGATGTGCCTTTCCATTTTAATTCTGACTGTTTACAAGCATATGAGGATCTGAAGGAGCGCTTGGTGACGGCTCCTGTCTTTGTGGCACCAGATTGGGATCTACCCTTTGAGGTCATGTGCGATGCCAGTGATACTGCGGTGGGGACTGTGCTTGGCCAGCGGAAAAACAAGGTATTTCACACGATTTACTACGCAAGTATGACCCTAGATGAGGCTCAATTGAATTATGCAACAACTGAAAAGGAATTACTTGCAGTAGTATTTGCTCTTGACAAATTTCTTTCCTATCTTGTTTTGTATAAAGTCATCGTTTACACAGACCACTCTGCACTGAAATATTTACTTGCTAAGAAAGATGCAAAGCCACGACTACTTAGGTGGATTTTATTGTTGCAAGAATTCGATTTAGAAATAAAAGATAAGAAGGGTGTTGAAAATGTGGTAGCTGATCATCTTTCTAGGTTAGAGCACGTTAGTAAAAATTTTGAAAACGATGAGATAGATGATTGGTTTCCGGATGAACAGCTGTTAGCGGTAAAAAATTGTCCTTGGTTTGCAAACTTTGTGAATTTTATTGTTACAGGCTCACCCCCTCCAAATTTAACATTTCACCAAAGAAAGAAATTCTTTTCGAACATGAAATATTATTTTTGGGAGGAACCCTTCTTGTTCAAAATATGTGCAGATTCTATGATCCGAAGGTGTGTTGCAGAGGAAGAGTTTGGTCAGATTCTCAACCATTGCCATGACCGTGAGGTAGGTGGGCATTTTGGACCAACAAAGACGGCATCCAAGGTACTTGAATGTGGCTTTTATTGGCCAACCCTCTTTAAGGATGCTCGTTCTTATGTGCTAGCCTGTGATAAATGCCAGCGAACAGGTAACATCTCTAACCGCCATGAAATGCCATTGAATAATATCATTGAGTGTGAGGTTTTTGATGTGTGGGGGATAGACTTCATGGGACCGCTTCCCAGCTCGTTCACGAAAAAGTATATTTTGGTGGCGGTTGACTACGTGTCTAAGTGGGTAGAAGCAGAATCATATGCCACTAATGATGCTCAAGTGGTCTTGAAATTTTTAAAGAAAAATATTTTTAACAGGTTTGGGACACCACGAGCAATCATTAGTGATGGTGGCTCCCATTTTTGTATCAAACTCTTTGAAAAACTTTTGGGCAAATACGGTGTCACACATAAGATCTCTACGCCCTATCATCCCCAGACTAGTGGTCAAGTGGAAGTGTCGAACCGAGAGATCAAGCGGATTCTGTAGAAAGTAGTAGGTGTCAGTCGGAAAGATTGGTCAGTGAGGTTAGATGATGCTCTTTGGGCATATAGGACTGCGTTCAAAACACCTATAGGCACTACACCATATAGGTTATTGTTTGGTAAAGCATGTTATCTACCTGTAGAGTTAGAGCATCGTGCATATTGGGCAACAAAAGCATTAAACTTTAACTTTACTGATGCAGGTGAACGACGTCTGCTTCAACTGGATTAGTTGGTGGAATTCCGAAATCTGGCATATGATCTTGCACTGTCATACAAAGAAAAGACAAAGAAAGCTCATGATAGGCAGATCATTGAAATAGAATTCAAAGAAAGTGAAAATGTCCAGCTCTACAACTCTCGATTGCGACCGTTTCCCGAAAAGTTGAAGTCGCGATGGTCTGGTCCATTCGTGATTTCCAAAGTTTACCCATCGGAGGCTGTAGAATTGCAAGACGGAAAGGATGGGACATTTACGGTCAATGCCCAGCGACTGAAGCACTACATGGGTGGCACAATTGAGCCACAACTTGGAATCACCCAGTTCCAAGACAATTCGAACTAAGACTGCCCGACAGTCAAGCTCTCGACTATAAATTGAGAACTACCTTTCTTTCCCTTATCTTGAATTTAATTCGATTTTGTTTATGTTAGTTATGTTTTTATTTGTTTATATTTTGTTTTAATTAAAAAAAATTCCAGAGAGCTCAACGCTCGAGCGGTAATATTTTACCGCTCGAGCACGAACACTGATTTCGGGATACAAATTCCAGAGAGCTTGGCGCTCGAGCGGTAACTTTCTACTGCTCGAGCGCGCCCGCAATTAAAAAAGCGCGATCCCCTTTCTCATTCTGCAGATCCCTCAAATCCCTAATACTCTCTATCACTGTCTCTCGTTTCTTTGTGCAGAAATTTCAGTCCAAGTCCAATTTCCGGCAACGTGGCACACTCTTCATTGGGAATCAAGACTCATCTATCTCCGCTCATCCACCATCTCCATCATCCACCACCATGGCTCCCAAGAAACAAAAAGGTAATCTCAGCTCTTCCTCTTTATCTTCGTCATTTGATAGACATCGTTTTGCGAGTGAGGCTGCTAGGGTCGATTTGATCAAGCTAAGATTCATAGAAACCCCATTGCCGAGAGGGGATTCCGTAGGCAGTTGGAAGATAGATATTTAGATCCTCTTGTGGAGTTGGAGAGGCGTGGATGGGAACAATTTGGAAATCAACCTAAGGCGGCAGTGGTCTCAGTGGTTCGGGAATTCTGTGCCAATGCGGCGGAAGGGAAGGATGGTAAGGTTTTTGTGAGAGGTCGACTTGTACCGTGTGACTCTGTTACAATAAACGAACTATTAGAGACGGCTGAAGTTGATGACTCTCAATTTGAGGCTTTGGTAGCCGAACCCAACTATGATATGATAATCGCAACGCTGTGCCATCCAGGCGCGATGTGGAAACCGTTGGGCGGACCACCAAGCTGTTTTGACGAGAAGTATTTGAAAGCTGGAATTGCCCTTTGGTATCTATTTGTGGCCCGACGGATGATGCCGGTCTCGCATAAGAGCGAGGTGCAAAAAGAGCGGGCGGTGCAAAATGTTTTTATTTAATAATTATTTGTAATTATTTAAAATATGGTTGATGGTTTTTCATATTTTTGAAAATAAGGGTTTTGAGGTGATTTAATACGCCGGGATGTAAATTTTATCAGTGTTGGTTTTTCAACAAAAATAAGAACTTTTTGGCAACCCGGCTAATAAATTCACAAACTTATTTTAACAAAACCATTTTAATATTTTAATTAAATCCCAATCTTGTACTAATGAGCCTAAATTGTTAGATTAATAGGCCTAAGCCTTATTTAGCAAATTAATTAGTATTTAAATAAGTTAATCACCCCAAACCCTTCACACAATCACACGCCAACTTTCTGAATTTTTCTCTCCCAAATCACTCAAAGTACACGGCACACAACACACACAATAAATTGAAGAAAAATCGAGAAAAGCTCAAGGAAAATTTCAAGCCGAGGACTTCCCCCGTTCTTCGTAATAGGCAATGAATAATCGTGCATTAAATACGCAAAGGCACGCCTATTCTTTCCTTCAAAACATCATCACACCATAATATGCTTTTATGCATGAATTTTGTGGAAAAAAAGTGGTGTATTTATTTATTTTCGTTTTTGACATGAATATGCACTTTTAAAGTTTGGTTGTTGATTCAAAAATCATGTTTTTGTATTGTTTAAGGGCTGCCATAATATAGGTTATGTTCAAGCATTGTTTTACATCAGTTTAGAGCCTTAGAATATCACCAAAACACTGCACATGATCAAGGGACACAAGCTGTACACGTTTAGGTCATGGTGAGTTGGAGGGGTTCGTTTTTTATCTTGACGGCTTGGCTTGGTCTTGGCTTGGTTCCAGGGCTAGCCAGGGTCGTGGGGGAGTCAAGGTTAGGGTCATAGCCATGCTAGGATTCGAGATAAGTGGGCTGGGAGGAGTCCTATCCATCAAGGACTCCTACCCGAGAAGCAAAAGAGGATGCGCAGGGTTCAGCGGATCGCCCAGGAAGCTTGGCTCGGTCTGGGGACTTCCGCGGGGCTAGGGTGCGTCCTTAGGGTCCTAGGTGAGCGCAAAATGGGTTGGTACAAGGGTGGCTCAGTCGGCTAGAGTCTAGGAAGTGTAAACAAAAGTCCTTGTCCATAGAGGAGTTCTCGGCCATGCTCACAGCAGGTGTTGGGGCTTCGGTTCTTTGTTTGGGGAGGTTTCTAAGGGATCAAAGGGTCCAGTAAGGTGCTCTAATGGGTTGTTCAAGGTTTGGTTCAACATGGCTCGAGGGTGGCTCGAGGAAATCGAGACATGGCTCAGGGTCGAAACAAATAGGTCAAGTTAGGGTTTTTAAAAGCTAAAATAATCGAAACACTGCTCACGGGGGTCGAGTCATAGTTCACGAGGGATAAAATAATATAAAAAGACTAAATTTTGAATTTAGGAATTTGATATTAAAGTTTGGGATTTTTCGGGATTAAAACGCTTTCAAAACGATTAATTATAAATTAATTAAAAAGCCTAGTTTTTAAGCTAAATAAAATATGGGAATTTTAATTCAGGCTTAAATAATTATTTGTGACATGTTAGAGTCAAAGAAATTAAGAAAACGTCTCAAAAACGTAAAATTATATGTCCAGGGGTAAAACGGTCTTTTTACACCTGAAATTTAGTAAACGTCATGGCAGTGTCCTAAATGCTATTTTATATGCTAATATGATTATTTTCAATGATTATGGATGTTTAAGAATTTTTTTATGTTGAATCATGATTTTTAAATGTTCAGGGATTTTATGGATTAATTATTGGACATTTAAAAGAAATGTTGTATGCTTAGTTTCAAAAACAAAAACGATACATATATGCATGATTTTTATTAAGTGATGATAACATGTTGAAGGACGTGAAGGGATTGTGACTAAATACGATGATATGTGTGAAATATCGTGAGGGTTATGGTCCCAGTGGGAGCCCGACGATCGTGTTTCCTTGGATACGGATACGAATACGAATACGCATATGTTAATACGTTGGCCAAGGCCCAGTTGACCGGTTAGAGTGTCGCTGGTGTCCCCGTCGCCCAGTACTGTGGTTTTCTCTAGATGGATCCATCGCCCAGTACGATTAAGAATACGAGTCACAATCACAATCTGAATTCAACAAACATGAATATGAATGTGAATATGTTAATATGTTGATATGAATATGTTGATATTAAAATGTTTATGATTAAAGTTTATACATGATCATGAAAATGTTATTTTAAGTACAAGTATTTTTCACTGTTGCATGTGATCTGTATTATGTATTACTTTTTATCAAGGATATGATGTGTTGAGTCTTTAGACTCACTAGGTGAGATTGATGGAGGTGAGTATGACAATAATGATGAGGGAGGTTTGGATGCCTAATCTGACTGGACTGGAGGTGCACATAACCCGAGGACCAGCGCTTCTTTTTTTTTTTTCCGCTTTTAAGTTTATGATTTTACGTTAAATATTTTACCACTATTTACTTACGTTTTGAGAGATTTTTTGAGATGTTTAGTATGGGCTACACTTTTCAACATTTATTGCTTTTTAGGGTTGGTAAAACAATTAACGCTTTCATGTTTTGACTATTTCCTTTGGATTTTTAAATACTAGTTGGATGTTTTATTTTAAAAATGGTGCAAAAATATTTTATTTATATATGATGAGTTTGGCCGATTTCATTGACGTTTAAAAAAGAAAAAAATTTCTAGTACTTTTTAAGCAAAACGAATAAGCAGACGTTTCAGTTGGTATCAGAGCAAAGGTCCTGTAAAGGGTTGTGCCACCATCAGCGCCGAAAATATCAGTCATCAAGCCTCAAATCTGTAAGTTTTACATGACTCATTATGATGTTACCTGCATGATGACATGAATAATATGTTAAGATACATGTTTATTAGCTTTTTTAGTATATATGCTTTGCATGCTTAAATTGCGAAATGAATTAGGATATGTCACATGATTAGAAAACTTAGATTTAAAATGCATGTTGGTTACGTTAGAATTTGGAAAACATTCAGATACAATGCCTCCTAGACGCGCCCTTGTAATTGAGAATCAAGCCGAGAACATTGTGAACCATCAAGGGAATGCACCACCCCCACCACCACCACATTCTCCGGGGGATGCCGCTACTCGTGCGTTAGAGGGGATGGCTCGTCTCCTTGAGCAACAGTTACAGCAGGCACAGCAGATGCAGCAGGCACCTAGGCCACAACATGATATATCTGATCAGTTCCGGAGGCTAGGGCCGAAGGAATTTTCTGGCACTACCGATCTTTTTGCTGCTGAGGGTTGGATTCGTTCACTCGAGGTACACTTTCGCTATCTGGATATGGGAGATGCTGACCGTGTGAGGTGTACTACTTATCTGTTTAGGGATGACGCTTTTTTATGGTGGGAAGGAGCCGAGCATGGTGTTAACCTTGCTACAATTACTTGGGCTCAATTCAAGACGATGTTCTACGAAAAATATTTTACTGCTGATATTAGAAGCCGATTAAAGAGGGAGTTTATGACTCTCCGTCAGAGAGACGCTACTGTTGGTGAATTTGTGAAGAAGTTCGATAAGAGTTGTCACTTTGTACCCTTTATTGCCATGGATGCCAAAGAAAAGCTTAGACATTTCATGGATGGTCTACGACCTACCATACGGAATAATGTTATGCTGATGCGTCCTTCGGATTATGCTACTATAGTTACTTATGCATTCCAGTCTGAGCAATCCTTGAAGGACATCGAGTTTGAGTTACAGCGCAAAAGACAGCAACATCAGAACAATAATCAACCAAATAAGAACCATATACGGGTCCTCCTAGACTCAAGGGCCTCAAAAGCCCCAAGTTCAAGTCAAGAAGTAAGCACCGTCAAAGCCACCACCTGCGGCACCAAAGACTGCAGAAGGACAACCATGCAAGAAGTGCAATCGACTACACTATGGACCATGTGTGTGGGGTACTACTAAGTGGTTCATATGCAAAGAAGAAGTGCACAAAGCTGTTGATTTCCCGAAGAAGAATGAGCCCACTGTTGGGCGAGCTTATGCTATGAACGCAGAGGAAGCTGAAGGGGAACCAGACACTACTCTTATCACTAGTAACCTAGTCATTTAACATTTTTATATTGCTTATTATTGCATGAAATGTTAAATCGGTTATTAAAAGTTGAATTGGGAACAAGATTTAACCTAGTGGAACTTAGGTTGCATGTTCTACCTTAGTTAGATTTGAGTTATGATTTTAGAAAATCATAGAATTTGATATTGAATTTTTGTGCCTTAATTTATGTGAAGGATGTGATATTTCCAAATAAAAAGTCTTAGGGCCATAAAACTAAAGAAAATCATAATTAAGGATTGTTAGGGGTTTCGAATTTAGTAAGGGGTCATTATGCAATTTTTGAAATCTTGAGGACTAAAATGTAATTTTCGATAATCGAAGGACCTAAGTGCAATTTCGAATTCTTTAGGGTCAAAAACGAAATTCTAAAAATTTAAGGGATTAAAATCAGAATTTCGAAATAATATAAGGATTAAATTGCAAATATCTGAAAATTTGGGACTAAAATGCAAATTTCAAAGAAAAAATGAATGAAGGGCAAAAATGCAATTTTTCAAGAAATTCTTAAGTTCAACGCGTAATCTTCGCCTAACTTTTGGGAAAATTAATGATAGTAAATCCTTAAGCTTCAACACGAAAAGATTTTAAAAGACGTTTTCGTTGCAGAGAGGATTATCATTCAAGGTGTAGTAACCTATGCACTACTAGATTCGGGAGCTACACATTCATTCATATCTGAAACCTTCATCAAAAGATTGAATATTACTCCTTAAGATATGGGTTTGGGTTTCAAAGTTTCTATTCCTTCCGGTGATCAAATGCTCACGTATAAAATTGTCAAGAATCTGGAGCTTCGTCTATTCAAAGATGTGGTTCGCGCAGATCTTATTGTGCTCCCTATGCCTGAATTTGATATTATACTTGGGATGCATTGGTTATCAACGAATGGAGCTTCGATTGATTTTCATCAGATATCAGTGTCTATTCGACCGCCTGGTGGTAAATCTTTTGTCTTTGAGGCGGCGAGAAACAAGCAAATGCCGCACATTATCTCTTGTCTACATGCTAGGAAGCTTATTAAACATGGATGCCAAGATTTTCTAGCGTGTGTCACTACCGCACATTCTCCTATCAGTCAGAAGTTAGAAGATGTTGATATTGTCAGAGACTTTCCCAGCGTCTTTTCCGAAGACGTTTCTGGCATTCCACCCGATCGTGTAGTGGAATTCTCTATTGATCTAATGCTGGGCACCGTTCCTATATCTAAAGCACCTTATCGTCTAGCACCCGCTGAAATGAAAGAATTAAAAGATCAATTCCAGGAATTGCTAGACAAGGGTTTCATTCGCCCTAGTTATTCTCCATGGGGCACACCGGTATTATTTGTGAAGAAGAAAGATGGTAGTATGAGTCTTTGCATTGATTATCGAGAGCTCAACAGGGTCACAATCAAAAATAAGTATCCACTACTAAAAATTGAATATTTATTTCATCAATTGCAAGGAGAATCGATATTTCTAAGATTGATCTTCGATCTGGGTACCATCAGTTGAAAGTGAAAGAGTCGGATGTTCACAAAATGGCATTTCGTACTAGATACGGGCACTACGAGTTTATGGTCATTCCATTCTGTCTGACTAATGCGCCAGCGATCTTCATATATCTCATGAATTGTGTGTTTCAGCCGTATCTGGATCAGTTTATTATAGTCTTCATTGATGATATATTGATCTATTCGAGGAATGAAGAGGAGCATAGTCGTCATTTGAGGACAGCACTGCAAGTACTACAAGACACTAAACTTTATACAAAATTCAGCAAGTGCGAGTTTTGGCTTGATAGAGTGGCTTTCTAAGGCCACATCATTTCTAGTGATGGCGTTGAAGTTGATCCAAGAAAAGTTGAGGTAGTGAAAGAGTGGCCAGTACCGAAGTGTGTTATCGAGATTCGCAGTTTCTTGGGACTAGCTAGCTATTATCGCAAATTTATCAAGGGATTCTCATCCATTGCAGTACCATTGACATCCTTGACTAAGAAGAATGCAAAGTTTATTTGGAGATCCGAGTGTCAAGACAGTTTTGAAAAGTTGACACAAACCTTGATTTCAGCGCCAGTGTTATCTATGCCATCAGGGCAAGGGGAGTATGTTCTATATTCCGACACTTCTAAACTTTTTTTGGGCGCAGTTCTGATGCAAAATGACCGAGTAATAGCTTATGCGTCGAGACAGTTGAAAATTCACGAGAAAAACTACCCTACTCATGATCTTGAGCTTTCAGTAGTAGTTTTTGCTTTGAAGATTTGGAGACACTACCTTTATGGGGAGAAGTGCAAAATATTCACCGATTATAAAAGTCTGAAATATTTTTTCACCCAAAAGGAACTGAATATGAGACATCGCAGATGACTTGAGTTGGTAAAGGACTACGACTTTGAGATTAGCTATCATCCGGGGAAAGCTAATGTTGTGGCAGACGTACTGAGTAGAAAAGCAGCAGTTATCACTCAATTATCATTTCAAAGACCGTTGCAGTCCGAGGTACAATGGTTTGAGCTTACAGTCTATGCTAGGGGCGAGGTCCCTAATCTTGCCACATTATCAATACAATCGACTTTGAGAGATAGAATTCGTGATGAACAATCCACCAATGAGCAATTGCAAAAATGGAGAGCCAGAGATGAAGCCAAGGGTTGGAAATTATATTCAGAGGTGGATGGTATAGTCGTTATCGAGATCGGTTATGGGTTCCTGGTGACGATTATTTGAGAGATCTTATTATGAAGGAAGCTCATGACACACCTTATTCCATTCACCCGGGTAGCACGAAAATGTCCAAAGATTTGCAGTTGTTATATTGGTGTCCAGGCATGAAGAGAGACATTCTGAAGTTTGTATCCGAGTGTTTGACGTGTCAACAAGTTAAAGCAGAGCATCAAAGACCAGTGGGAAAAACTTAAGCCACTTCCTATTCTCGAGTTGAAATGGGAAAACATCACTATGGACTTTTTTTGTGGGATTAGCAAAGACTATTAAGGGATTCAATGCCATTTGGGGTGATAGTTGATCGTCTTACGAAATCAGCGCGATGACATTCACCATGATTCAGTATGCAGAGTTATACATTCGAGAGATAGTTCGTATGCATGGGATTCCTGTGTCTATTGTTTCTGACAGAGATCCGAGATTCACGTCATCTTTTTGGAAGAGTTTGCACGCAGCGATGGGGAGCAAGTTATTATTCAATACAGCATTTCATCCTCAAACCGATGGGCAGTCTGAGAGAGTTATACAGATTCTAGAAGATCTACTGCGATCTTGTGTTATTGACTTTCAAGGCAGTTGGGAACCGAAATTACCTCTAGTGGAGTTTACCTACAATAATAGCTTCCAATCATCTATTGGGATGGCTCCTTTTGAGGCACTTTATGGAAGAAAATGTAGATCTCCTATTCATTGGGACGAGGTTGGTGAAAGAAGAGAGATTGGTCCGGATGTGATTAAAGAGATTGCCGAGCTTGTAGTCAAAATTCGAGATAGAATAAAGACTGCGCAAAGCCGACAGAAAAGTTATGCCAACAAGACACGAAGGGACTTAGAGTTCGCAATGGGAGACCATGTATTTGTGAAAATAACACCTATGAAAGGTGTTATGCGTTTTGGCAAGAAAGGCAAGCTTAGTCCAAGATTTATTGGTCCATTCGAGATTTTAGAGAGGATTGAGACACTAGCTTATAGAGTGGCATTGCCACTAATGCTATCGGGAGTTCACAATGTGTTCCATATTTCGATGCTGCGGAAGTACATGTCGAATCCATCACATGTACTAAATTATGAACCTCTACAATTGACTCCAAACATGACTTATGAGGAAAGACCTGTCCAAATCTTAGGAAGGCACGAAAGAAGACTCGGCAACAAAGTCATTCCAATGGTCAAGGTCAAGTGGCTGAATCACTCGGAAGAAGAAGCTACTTTCGAAACCGAGAGGAACTTGAAGAATCGCTACCCAGAACTATTCGGTAAGTTCTAATTTTGAGGACGAAATTTTATTTAAGGGGGGAGGAATTGTAAGGTCCAAAATTAAGACGACGTAACCCAACGGCATGCAAATCTAAGAAATATAAAAAATAAGTAATTAATTGATTTAATTGCTTAATTGATTATGTGACATGCACGATTATATGTTAAATAGGATTTAATTGTCATGACGAATAAAATTGTATTTTTAAGAATTAGTCAAGTTGCGATCGAAGAACGAAGATCGAGGGGTGAACAACGTAAAATGTTTTTATTTAATAATTATTTTTAATATTTTAAAATATGGTTGATGGTTTTTCATATTTTTGAAAATAAGGGTTTTGAGGTGATTTTATACGTAGGGACGTAAATTTTATCGGTGTTGGTTTTTTTAACAAAAATACGAACTTTTTGGCATTCCGGCTAATAAATTCACAAACTTATTTTAACAAACCATTTTAATATTTTAAATAAATCCCAATCTAGTACTAATGGGCCTAAATTGTTAGCTTAATAGGCCTAAGCCATATTTATGAAATTAATTAGTATTTAAATAAGTTAATCACCCCAAACTCTTCACACAATCACACGCCAACTTTCTGAATTTTTCTCTCCCAAATCACTCAAAGTACACGGCACACAACACACACAATAAATTGAAGAAAAATCGAGAAAAGCTCAAGGAAAAGTTCAAGCCAAGGACTTGCCTCGTTCTTCGTAATCGGCAACGAATAATCGTGCGTTAAATAAGCAAAAGCACGCCTATTCTTTCCTTCAAAACATCATCACACCATAATAAGCTTTTATGCATGAATTTTGTGGAAAACAAGTGGTGTATTTATTTATTTTCGTTTTTGACATGAATATGCACTTTTAAAGTTTGGTTGTTGATACAAAAATCATGTGTTTGTACTGTTTAAGGGCTGCCATGATATAGGTTATGTTCAAGCATTATTTTACATGAGTTTAGAGCCTTAGAATATCACCAAAACACTGCACATGATCAAGGGACACAAGTTGTACACGTTTCAGTCATGGTGAGTTGGAGGGGTTCGATTTTGATCTTGATGGCTTGGCTTGGTTCTAGGGCTAGCCAGGGTCGTGGTGAAGTCATGGGTAGGGTCATAACCATGCTAGGATTCGAGATAAGTGGGCTGGGAGGAGTCCTATCCATCAAGGACTCCTACCCGAGAAGCAAAAGAGGATGCGCAAGGTTCAGCGGATCGCCCAGGAAGCTTGGCTCGGTCTGGGGACTTCCGCCGGGCTATGGTGCGTCCTTAGGGTCCTAGGTGAGTGCACAACAGGTTGGTCCAAGGGTGGCTCAGTCGGCTAGAGTCTAGGAAGTGTAAACAAGAGTCCTTGTCCATAAAGGAGTTCTCGGCCATGTTCACAGCTGGTGTTGGGGCTTCGGTTCTTGGTTTGGGGAGGTTTCTAAGGGATCCAAGGGTCCAGTAGGATGCTCTAATGGGTTGGCCAGGGTTTCGTTCAACATGGCTCGAGGGTGGCTCAAGGAAATCGAGACATGGCTCGGGGTCAAAACAAATAGTTCAAGTTAGGGTTTTTAAAAGCTAAAATAATCGAAACACGGCTCACGGGGGTCGATTCGTGGTTCACGAGGGCTAAAATAATAAAAAAAAAAGACTAAATTTTGAATTTAGGAATTTTATATTAAAGTTTGGGATTTTTCGGGATTGAAACGCTTTCAAAACGATTAATTACAAATTAATTAAAAAGCCTAGTTTTTAAGCTAAATAAAATTATGGAAATTTTAATTTAGGTTAAAATAATTATTTGGGACATGTTAGAGTCAAAGAAATTAAGAAAACGTCAAAAGCATAAAATTATACGTCCAGGGGTAAAACGGTCTTTTTACACCTGAAATTTAGTAAACGTCATGGTAGTGTCCTAAATGCTATTTTATATGTTAATATGATTATTTTCGATGATTATGGATGTTTAAGAATTTTTATATGTTGAATCATGATTTTTAAATGTTCATGGATTTTATGGATTAATTATTGGACATTTAAAAGAAATGTTGTATGCTTGGTTTCAAAAACAAAAACGATACACATATGCATGATTTTTATTAAGTGATGGTAACATGTTGAAGGACGTGAAGGGATTGTGACTAAATACGATGATATGTTTGAAATATCGTAAGGTTATGGTCCCAGTGGTAGCCCGACGATTGTGTTTCCTTAGATACAGATACGAATACGAATACGAATATGTTAATACGTTGACCAAGGCCCAGTTGACCGGTTAGAGTGTCGCTGGTGTCCCCGCCGCCCAGTACTGTAGTTTTCTATAGATGGATCCATCGCCCAATACGTTAAGAATACGAGTCACAATCACAATCTGAATTCAACAAACACGAATATGAATATGAATATGTTAATATGTTGATATGAATATGTTGATATGAAAATGTTTAAGAAAATGTTTATGATTGAAGTTATGCATGATCATGAAAATGTTATTTTAAGTACAAGTATTGTTCACCGATGCATGTCATCTGTATTATGTATTACTTGTTATCAAGGATATGACGTGTTGAGTCTTTAGACTCATTAGGTGTGATTGATGCAGGTGAGTATGATAATAATGATGAGGGAGACTTGGATGCCTAATCTGACTGGATTGGAGGTGCACATAACCCGAGAACCAGCGCTTCTTTTTTTTTCCGCATTTAAGTTTATGATTTTACATTAAAGATTTTAAGAATCTTTATTTATGTTTTGAGAGATTTTTTGAGAGGTTTATTGTAGAGCCCAAAATCAGTGCACGTAAATTCCATGCATTTATTTAATGGTTAAAGCATTTATTTAAATTTAAAAGTTATTTTAATGATGCAATTTATTCAAATTGCATTATTTTAAATTATTTATGTTTATGTGATGCACGATTAAAATATTTTCTCGAGTTTCATGTTTCAGGCGATTATTCGATGCGGGATCGAGGGGAGGTGACCGGTGACGATTTTGGCAATTTTTAAATGTGATATTTTATTTTTAATTTAAGGTTGGGGCATATTAATTAATTTAATACGTTTCAACATTTCAAAGCCTAGATTATATATTTAGTGAATTTAGAATTTTAAAACACTTAAAGTTGGCTTTGTGCACTTTATTTTGTTAGAAAGGTAAATTTTATAAAATTAGTGTGTATTTTATTTCAATTAATGGAATTGTTAAGTTAGTGTTTGATTAACTTTTATTTAGGGGTTAATTTTTAATTAAGCAAATCAATTCCCTAAATTACTCTAAAACACACGCACGCACACCCCTACACACACACTCACACGTAAAATACACAACACACACCTACACACTTTATTTTTCAGATTTTTGAGAGTCAAAAACCTAGGGTTCTTGAGAGAAAAGCAGCCGCCCCTTCCCTTCGATTTTTCCAGCAAGTTTCGGTGATTTTTATTGCAAGAATATCGTTCCACGATCGTCCCGGACCAAGCCTCGCACCGTCTTAGCTGCGGTATCACCGTATCGTGAGTTTTTCACATCAAAAGCACGTATATTCTTTCGTTTATGCATCGATCTCGTCATATTATGCGTTGTGTTATTTATATGCATAAAACTACATGTTTTATGTGTAAAGTTTGAGCAGAAATTGTTCAGATGGCATTTTGAACGTTTTTGGATCTAAAAATCACGTTTTTGCTGTTCTTTTAAAAACTGCGATTTTTCGGTCAAGAATTTGGGAAACTTTCAACATATGAAACGTAGAACTTTTTGATACCTTCGATTTGATATAAAATTCGAATTATTTGGGTAAAAATTAAGTGAGTTATGACATTTTTTGTGAGACTGCTCAAACTGCGTTTTTCCAAAAAATGTGTTATTGATGAATTCTTGAAGTTTTATTGTTGCAGGCTTCGTTGGGGATCGACGGGTGATCGCTGCTGCATATAGGTATATTGTTAATGATGTTGGGATGGTTATTGACGCTTCGTTTCGTGTCATTACGCACTTGGGAGAACGAGTAGCCGTAAAAGTTATTTTAGTGTCAAAATTTGGGTTCACGGGTTTATTGCGTTGCGTGTGGTGCGTCGTTTCTTTGGGAATGTTTGGGACATTTTGTGCAGTCGAGTTAGTGCCATGGTGTCATAAGATGAGTCTCGAGGCATTGTTCATTGTCTGTGTAATCGAAGTTGGAGAAAATAAGCTTCTAAGTCGCGGGTCCAATGCACTCGGCGCCCGAGCGGTAATATAGTACCGCCCGAGCGCCACTCCTTCTGTCCAGGGGTAGCGTCCAGTATACCTGGCGCTCGAGCGGCAATGTATTACCGCCCCAGCGCGGCCCCATCTGTAGGAAATGTTTGGTTTTCACTTAGTTGTACGTTCAAATAGTGAGTTCATGTCTTTTATTGTTGGGAAATGTTCACAAGTCATTTTAGAGTTTGTTTCGGGGTTTGATGTCATGGTTAGTATGATTAAACGAGGTCAAGTCCCGAGCGATCTAGAATGTCATAAGCTATTTAATTGATTTCGGTGGTGAGCACGAATACCTAAGTCTAAGTTATGCAGGTTAAGTGTTGAAATTTATGTTAGTATGTTGCAGCAGTGGCCCCAAGCGAGATCCAACGAATCCCTCAACGCCAAGTAAGTATGTTTGACGTGCAAAGAAAATACTTTTAAGTTTTTGAGGTATGCAAAATGTCTTGTGACCAATTATGTTTGGGATTAGAAAGCTGTAAAGCATGACCAGGGACTAATCCACTCCGTTAAAGCATGAACGGGGACCAATCCACCCGTTAAAGCATGAACGGGGATCTCATGTATGTGGCAGTGGATTTTTCCCTGTCAGCCCAGTACTGTGGTTTAGTCTGATCAGGCGTATTTATGTATGGGTCACTTGTTTTGAAACATGCCTCTACGTAAAATGATGAAGTTATATATGTTCAAGTATGTTCAAATATGCAAGCATGTTTATGAAAAGTTTTCACGTTATGGCACGTCTATGTTATATACGTATGTTTAAGTTTAATTGCAAGTTCAAGTTTCAAGATGTACGCTCTATTTTGAAGTTGCATGTGGTTTTATTACATACTACTCGTTACTTCCAGTTTATACGTGTTGAGTCTTTAGACTCACTAGACTTGATCGATGCAGGTGAGGAAGCATTCGAGGAGACAAGAGATGTGGACCAGTGAGCTGGCTTGGACTGAGCGGGAGGCTAAACCCCAGGACCGCCCACGTTTTATTTTAAGATTTTAAGCATGACAAATTTTAATACTCTGATTTCAAGTTTCGTTCACGATATTCAAACACGTATTTTTTTTAGCAAAACTTTGATTGTGATCTTTATGTTGTAAATATTTTGGATGAATAGTTTGATGATTCCGCAAATTGAATGTTTGTTCTTGTTTAAAGAAAATTTTTATTTTTCCACAAAAATTTAAAATAGTTTAAAATTACGGTACGTTACATTTAGTATGGGCTACACTTTTCAACATTTATTGCTTTTAAGGGTTGGTAAAACAATTAACGCTTTCATGTTTTGATTATTTTTTTTGGATTTTCAAATACTAGTTGGATGTTTTATTTTAAAAATGGTGCAAAAATAATTTATATATTTATATGATGAGTTCGGCCGATTTCATTGAGGTTTTAAAAAAAAATTCTAGTAATTTTTAAGCAAAACAAAAAAGCAGACGTTTCATACATGCTTTCATAACATAGATTATCGGAAGGGGTAAGAATACACTTGCACTTGCTACTACGAATGGTTCAGTTCCTATTGGTGCAAACTTTAAAATTTTCATGCCACAGTCGATAGTAGCTCGATACTTAGAGAGCCAATCCATTTCCAGTATTACATCAAAATCTGTCATTTTCAGGACTATCTAATCAGCATACATCTCGTGGCCTTGGACATATATTGGACATGCTTGAACAATCCGATCTGTCTGTAATTCTTGCTCGGAAGGTAAAGCTATGGCAAATTGCGTCTCTGTTGTGCTTTGTGTAATGCTTAATTTCCATACAAATGATTCTGAAATAAAAGAATGTGTGGCTTCTGAATCTAGTAAAACAATAGAGTGATACCAGAAATTAAGATCATATCAATGATCATTGATGTATCTGCATCCACTTCTTCTTTGGTCATTGAGAAAAGGCGTCCTTATACTTTATTGAAACCTCATGGATAGTCTTTGGCAATATTCCCTGGACTTCTGCAACGATAAAAAAACATTTGTGCCTTGCATGCAATCACCGGCATGAGGTTTACCATACTTAGGACAAGGTGATCTGTTCTGATCCTTGCTCGGAGTAGGACCTTTGGCACGTGACTCCTCTGGTCGAATAGTTTTACTATCTATCTTTTTGCCTTTTCCTACTCTTTGGCTCTTTTGAAAATATTGTTTCCTTTACATCTGCCTATCTTGTTCGATTTCCTGTTCATCCTGCTTTGCCATAAGTGCTTTATCCACTATCTCCCCATAATTGGCAGCTTTTGACATCCTTACATCTCTTTTGATTTCAGAGCGAAGTCTCCGGATGAAATGTTTGCTCTTAACTGTGTCATCTTGTACAACATATGGTAGATATTGAACTCTTGCTTCAAACTGTTGTATATACTCAATCATCGACATTGTCCCTTGCTTCAAATTCAGGAAATCACTGGCTGTCTTTGCCCGTACATCTTTGCTAAAATATTTGTTGTAAAATATGGATTTAAATGTATCCCATGTCAATGGTCTCACCAGTAATGCCACTTTTACACTTTCCCACTATATTCTCGCATGTTTTGTCAACATAAAGATAGCACAAGTTACCTTGTCGGCATCTTCCATGTGTAGGTAGGAGAAAATGGCTTCCAAGGACTTAATCCATTCATCTGCTACTACTGGATCAGTGCTCCCCGTAAATTGCGGAGGATTCAACTGTGTAAATCAGTCATATACATCCGTCTGAGTAGGCACATGTCTGTGTACTATGGCTTGTGCCTGCTCATGAATAGTCCATTGCATCTCAAATAGCTGTTGTATCTGCTCATCATGAACTTTTGCTTGTTGTTGTAGTAGTTGAGCAAAGTCATCTACGGGTCGTGGCACACTACTTCACCTTTAGTTATCAGTGCTTTGCCCTTAGGCTACTCTTCCTCATGCACTTTACGTTTTTGTGGCATTGTCACTTAGCCTACAATTAGGTCACTTAAAGGCAATTTCCTTAATACAAACTATGGGGTACAAAAATACTTACTTGTCGAGTTCCCCATGTATGGATGAAGTGTAATGTCTTCCTTCTCAAAGAATCGTGGGATCTGACACCATATAAATTGTAACACCATTCTTCTATGCTTGACGTGACTAATGATAATTACACTCATAATTAAAATAGAGTTTGGTAGATATACCTATATCATGGAACAATCCAACCTATGGACACTAGTGTGATTGTTTATAAAAATTGACATGATGTCTCTATATTTCGGACGATCCAATAATCCAAGTAATAGTTAAATTCGTATATATATTCCACAACGTACTTATATAAACATAAACACATATACATCAACATGATCACAAGATAGATGTTTCGTCCACAGTGTTTCTCAATCCTTTCTATATATGGACACACACCTTCACCATTATACATGTAGATATAGATAACATAAAACTTATTTCAAACCCTAGCTTAAAATCAACTATAATACATATATGCGGAAGCGATGACAATAGCATGTCCAGGTTCTTGTCGAGGTAAGACACTTCACAAACGTCCATTGTTGAACCGGCATCCTACACATTTTTAGTACCCGATCCTGTTATACATGAGCTACGTGAGTTTATAAAACTCAATATGTTGCTGATGTCCCCGCCGCCCAGTACTGTGGTTACATGTAGATGGATCCATCGACCTTATGATGAAACGAAAGTAACAATTAACAATCTGAATTCAATAAAAGGAAAATGTTTATGATGAAATGATATATGATATGAAATGATGAAAGTAAAAATGTTTATGTTTATGCATGTTCATGAAAAGTTATTTTAAGTAAAAGTATTTTCACTGTTGCATGCGATTGTATATATATTACTTGTTATCAATATGGTTTGCTGAGTCATTAGACTCACTAGGTGTGATGGATGCATGTGAGCATGATGTTAATGATAATGGAGGATTTGATGGTTGATCTTGATGGACTGAAGTTGGACACAACCCGAGGACCAGCGCTAGATTTTCCGCATTACGATTACGATTATGATTATGATTTACGATTAAGTTTATGATAAAGATTTTTACAACTTTTATATGACTTTGAGTGGTTTTGACGAAAATGTTAGAGTTATGATGATTTTGAAATATTG
Source organism: Primulina huaijiensis (assembly GCF_012295235.1). Lineage (NCBI taxonomy): Eukaryota > Viridiplantae > Streptophyta > Magnoliopsida > Lamiales > Gesneriaceae > Primulina > Primulina huaijiensis. The sequence goes on from NC_133318.1 coordinate 12,296,557, forward strand.
CTAAATTTAGGTTTCGTAAACACGTGACGATTTTATGTTTTGAACTCTTTCCTTTGAATTTTCAAATATAGTTGGTTGTTTTATTTTAAAATGGTGTCAAAGTATTTTAAAATATATATATGTATTGGCCGAATAGAAAAAAAAAATTTCTATTACTTTTTAAGAAAAACGAGTAGTGGACGTTTCAGTTGGTATCAGAGCAATGTTCTTGCTAAGGGTTGTGCCACCACAGTTCCGGAAAGCTCAGTCATCAAGCCTCAAATTTGTAAGTTTAAATGTTTTACATGATTTTATGCTTAGTACCTGCACGATAGCATGATTTATATGTTTAAGATGCATATTTAATGATATTCATGTTTAAAGTTTAAGGATAAATGAAATATATATCCTGATTGATAAAATACCTTAGATTAAAATGCATGTTGGTTACGTTTAGAATTTGGAAAACGTTCAGATATAATGCCTCCTAGACGTGCACCTCAATACTGAAGATTGTTGTGACTTTGATTATTGCACTCCCAATAGCAGGTTGTCCGCAAGTAGTATAACTCGGTGAATCCGATATCGTATCCACAGGAAAGCTACGGTAATTACAAGTCCACTACAATGTCTTTTTGTTTTTGTTTTTGTTTTTGTTTTTGTTTTCCTTTTAATTGTTTGAATCTTTAATTGGTAATTTTTAATTGTTCAAATTTTAATTTAAGTAGTTGAGATTAGAGGATCCACTCTTGATATTTTAATAAAGTTAACATTAATGAACATTATTGAAATCCACTTAATAAAATGGTTCCAATATATTAAATAATCATATTTATATTATGTTATATACTATTTTCTTATAAGTATAAAATATATACCAAAACTTATAAATGTTGTCAAGTATTTATTGTGCTATATATATTTGTAAACACTAAATCAAGGTTCCCACTTTAAATGGTTGGTAAAACCAAACTAACATTTAAATGGTACCAAGAAATTAATAATATGATATATTGATATATAATAAATCAAGGCATCCACTTTAAATGGTTGGTAAAACCAAACAAACATTTAAATGGTACCAAGAATTTAGTGTAACATATAGCAACAATAAATCAAAACTCCCACTTATAAGTAGGGTATAAAAATGCTTAAAGAAATAAATATAACATAAACAATAAATAATGATTAAATAATATAAAACATAGATTATTACCTTTTAATAACCTTATTATTATACCAAGAGCTTCATCTTTTCATCTCAACCTTGGGAAGTTAGCTACTCATTATTCAAAGTATAAAACTTTGAATATGAAATTAACATGCTAATTATTTTTAAATGATGAAATAAAGGAAAAATAAAGAGAGAAATATTATGAATTCAAAGATTTGTTCATAGAATGAGGGATATCCCAATTCATTACAATGCACCCCTATTTATAGCCAAATTTGGGGAGACAACCACAAATAAAATATTATTTTTTTACATATAAGTCTTCATTGGTGTTCCAAGAAATTATATTTTAATACACATCACTTTTGAAAATCTTCCCATCAAATTTTGCTTCTCCACATAAAATAAAACATGTGGATAATTGAGTTATTTGAATTGTGGTATTTTATTTTAACTATTTGGCCGAGTAGTTTGAGAGATATGGTCAAAATACTAGATCATGGTAAAACTGCCACTCCTTTGGTAACTTTGTTTGTTGCTTCATTTGATCCCAATTGTGAAAAGATTTTTATCTCATGCTTGTCACCAATATTGTAGATATTATCATCAACTTTCTACAGGTCCAAGAATCATCTTAATCTCATTTGCAATGCCAAGTTTATTCTTGTTTTATCGAACTTGTAAAAATAGTAAAAACTTATAATTACACAACAACTTATTTTTTATACAATTTATTATAAAACATATAATATTTAAACATTTAATAAAACAAAAACTATAAATTTATATTATAAAACATTTAATTAATGTATAATTTTTATATTTATCACACCCCCGACCAGCTTATTGCTAGTCCCTAGCAATTTAAGCGTTAATAGCAATACAAAACATATTGATTAATTTAAATAGAAATGTAATCGGAATTATCCAAGTATTTAAATTAAATTTGATAACTGTCAAAGTTATATCAAGATCATCATAATTATAATTTATGAAATAATCTGAGCTGATCAATTCAAAGCTTATTTTCAGGTAGTTAAATGTACATGGACTTCAGAAATTCCTAGTAAAAGTCTCAACTCCATATCCTCTCGGGTTAATAAATTTTTCAATTTATGGGAATGATTTCTCTCATGGAGTTGGAATACAAATAAATACTCAGGAAAATGGTTTACAGAATGCAGACAGACAAACGAGCCAAACTAATCAAAAGATAGGAAATCCATTGATTCAAAATCTAGTTGTTCTTATTATATATTTTTTCCTGATCTTTTTTTTTCATAACATCATGGAATCAGACTAAGTTTATGCTTCTTGACCACATATTTATTTAATTTGTACAATAAATTTCTCTCTTTCTTCAACATCTTTCTTTTTGTTTTTTTTTTCTCTTTTTTTTTTCTTCATGAAATATCATTTTTTTTAAAAAAAAATAACAACTGAAGATCTAAACAATAGATAGCCTCTCTCATGATCAATAAAGGCTCGAAAGCTGTTTTCTCAGTCCTCTCCACTCACTCACAAAATATGTGTGAGTTTAAAATTTTAGGCACTCTTATAAGGTATATCTTGGGCCATATACTTTAATACCTGATTTTATCACAATGGTTAATCACTAAAAAA
>NC_133318.1:12299976-12302176 GCF_012295235.1 Primulina huaijiensis
TTTTTTTAAAGATTTAATTGTGATTTTTATTTCAACTCATTCTTTATTTATCCCCTTAAATATTCTAGATAGATTTATCCTCCCCAACTTTTAAATCACTACCAAGATTTAATTAAACCAATTCTCCCTTTGTACCTAGACCTCAAAATCGTCCTTATGCACCTCTAATATCCCCAAGAAAAATCTTTGACATCATTCTTTTCCTTATCACTCAAACTAGTAGATAGAAAGAATATTTTCCCTTCCCTTTATCTTGTATCTTCCCATTTAAGTTCCTAGACTCCCTCCCACTCCATAATCTCGAAAATTCCAGCCTCCTTCAGCACTGAAAAACCGTGAGAGCATAGGGTAAAATAAGGAGGAAAAACAAGAAAGAAAACAAGAGAAGTAACTCTGTCTCCTCCGCGCCGCGTCGCCGTATTCTTTCGTTCTTCATTCAAACGACATCAAGGCATGTGTATATCTTTCTTGCTCTTCAATCAAGCCTTAATATTATTTTTAACATCACATGTGCACGATTTTAATCATGAAAACCGAAATTTTCATCAATCAAGAACCAATAAAATTCTGTGCAGATTTTCTATTTCCCTTCATGCTTCACGTTTGGGTATGTTCCTTTCGATTTCAGGAATGGCTCGTTCCAGGGGCTCGAGGCTACATATAGACATGTACTAGGACATGTTAGGGCCATGATAGATCGTGGGTTTCAGTTCCATTCACGCTGGAACGCGCATATGACAGCAACTTCCCATTTGTGTCCAAGTGTGTTTCGAAAATTGCAGGTTGCTGTCAAAGGGAAAAGTTTCTGATCATGGCTGCCCCAGGGGCCTATAGCCATGGTTAGATCGCTTCCCTAGCATGCCTAAGAAGTGACTAAGTCGCCCTTTTGGCGGCTTGGTCCATGGTGCATCGGTTTTTAAACACAAAGCAAGAACAGCCCCTTCGCCCCTTTTTAATTCTGCATGTGTCCCTCGGTTTTTGATGGTATGGGATGGATCTTGGTTGGCCTATGGCCCTTAGCCACGGTTCATACCATACCCCAAGATGTCTAGGTCGTGCCATGGTCAATGAAATGGCCACTGGAACGACACGAGACAACGAACAAAGCAAAACACCCCTCACGCGCGCAAGGGTGCTATCGGGTGGAACTTTTCTGATGTTGCTGGAATAATTCGAATGGTGGCTGGCCTAGGGCCCTTAGCCATGGTTCAAATCATTCCTTGGGATGTTGTGGAGAGGCTCTGGTCGGTGGTTCAAGCCCCAATGGCCAAAAGTCTCGCAAACGACGCGATGCAAGCAAAGTTGCTGCTGCTGGAATTTGACAGCAACTTGCTGTGTCGGTTCGGAGGCTCGTTTGAGTTCTTGGTTGGCTTTTAGCCTATGGCCTTGGACTGGACAGTGCCTCATCGAGTTAGGAAGGCCACGTTTTTGGCCGTTCGTGATTCGGATCATTTTTGAGGTCGTACGAGAATTTACGGTGCGGTGTGCCAAATTGACTCTCGAAAGAGCGTTTCATGTTTTGGCCTCCATTCACCTAGATTTCGGCCCTCACCATTTTAGGAGCATAAATTCATAATTTTAAGTGTATTTTAATCATGACTATACGTTGGTTGAGTGTTGGTTCGGGTTGGCTCGGAGTCATGATTAAATACGAAGTCGTCGAGCGTCATTGTCGCATTTTTTTACTTAAATTGCATAGTTGGTCAAGTAGAAGCTATTGCATATTTTCATGGCATATTTAGGTTGCAGCGAGCCTGGGAACGATCCAATCCAGTTGGTAAAATAATACAGGATATTTCATTGTGCAATTTAATTATATTACGTGCATGAAAATAGAAAATACTTATTTTGAGATTTATGCGATATTGCTTGTGGTCAATTCACTATTTTGGGAGCACTATTTACTCGGTCGCCAGTGACCGATCAGTTCAGTTTGGTACCACCCGGTCGCCAGTGACCGGTCAGTTCAGTTCAGTTTGATACTCCCCCGGTAGCCAGTTACCGATCAGTTCAGTTCAGTGCAGGGGCCACATGCGTAGACCATAATCTCAACAGAAAATTATTACCAGTTATTTCAGTACAGGGCTCCAAGGAGCAACATTTTTACTACGATTTTAATTCAGTCATGCACGTATTATAATTGCTCAGTACAGGTTATTTTCAGTATGCCCCATGACATGATATTTTATCCCATGCAAAA
>NC_133318.1:12302599-12309626 GCF_012295235.1 Primulina huaijiensis
ATGCTTTTATCGCACTACCAGGTGGTTTTGGTACATTAGAAGAAATTTTTCACACTGTTTCTTGGGCACAACTTAATATCCATAATAAACCTGTGGGCTTGTTGAATATCAATAATTATTATGACAGTTTGTTGACATTTTTTGATAAAGCTGTGGAGCAGAATTTCATTTCAGAAAATTCACGAAGGATGCTCATCTCTGCTTCGACTGCCGACCNAAATGTCAACAAACTGTCATAATAATTATTGATATTCAACAAGCCCACAGGTTTATTATGGATATTAAGTTGTGCCCAAGAAACAGTGTGAAAAATTTCTTCTAATGTACCAAAACCACCTGGTAATGCGATAAAAGCATCAGAATTTTCAATCATTTTGGTGATTCTTTCATACATTGAAGAAACTTTTAATTCCTCCCCAATCGTAACACCTGTAATATTTCCTTCAGCTAAAGCTGTAGGAATAATACCCAAAACCTGACTACTTTCAAGATGTGCAGAAGTTGAAACAGATCTCATTAACCCAATATTACCTCCCCCATATACCAAGTGAATTTTTCTCTCAGCCAATATCTTTCCAAGATTATTTGCTGCTTCTACAAACACTTCATTATTTCAAGGACCCGACCCACAAAATACACAAATATTTTTCAATGTTTGTGCAGAGGATCCAGCCACGTTTTTACTTTATTTTTGGTCTGCGAAAATAGAGAGAAAGATGAGAGATTTTATAGGGGTTATATGTTATCATAACAAAACTATGGGTCACAGTTGTAAACAGAATAAACAGTAAAAACAATAATAACACACATGCATATAAACATTAGTGTGATTGTGGCTCACAATTTTCCTCTGGTTTTACGTCCAGAAACGGCTTCAACGCCTTCTATGAGTCGAGGATATGCTTCCCATCCAATTTTCTTATAAATTGGCAAACGGGGTCTTTTTTAGTCGGATTCCCAAGACTATTAAAATGACGCTCGTCTTGGAATTGTTTTCATAAACGGAGAAGTTCAATATGCACGTGTCCACTAGAATGCGTCTCAAGAGTCAATAAGATGTTATCTAAAGACTCCTTACTCAGCTCATTCTTAATGAAACCAATTTTATCTTCTCTGTTATTGGAAACATATCCCAAAGATCTGCATCGTTTGTCACAACTCCATCTTGCACATTTATGACAAACCCCTAAACTTTTGGCCCTTCGTTTTTTCGCATAAGTACTTTTTCCTAATCCAGGCATATACCAATGAGTAATGACTGTTGAACTTCTCCTCCTAATCAAACCTTAGCTTCTATTACAAGACGAATATCTTCTGAAATTCCTTTTCGCATTAACAATCTCAATCTTTCACACCTACCTGCATAAATTTTTCTTAGAATATTTTCAGAAACAGAGGGAAAATATTTACAAATTTTTGAGAGAATTTCATCCATTTTGAAAAGAAAAGACATGATTTTTTTTTTATATCAGCAATTGTGGGAAACTGATTAAACCGGCTATGAGAGCCACGGAGTACCGTTATCCGCCATTTAATCGAGAAAATAAAAAGATTAAGGAAATCTGAAATAAAAACAAACAAAATTAATTGCAATACAAAAAATCAAGGATCAGAAAGGGAAATAAACTCTTCTTTAAAGATTTCATTTTCTAAAAATGGTTTAAGCCTTTGTCCATTTACTTTAAAAACATCACCATTTTTAGGATTTTCAATGTCCATAGCTCCATAATGATACACATGTTACAACATATGGACCTGTCCATCTTGATCTTAATTTTCCTGGAATATGTGAAGTCGCGAATTATAAAGCAAAACTTTTTTACCAATCTCAAAAGATTTTCTAAGAATTGTTTTATCATGAAATGATTTGATTTTTGGCTTTATAAATCCTTGAATTCTCATACGCGTGATTTCTGAGTTCATCAAGTTCATTAAGTTGCAATTTGCGCAATTTGTTGGCATCATCCATGCTTGAATTAAAAGTTTTGATCGCCCAATAAGCTTTATGTTCCAATTCCACAGGCAAATGACAATGTTTTCCGTAAACCAACCTATAGGGAGACATATTCAACGATGTTTTAAAAGCTGTTCGATATGCCCAAATGCATCATTAAGTCGCAGAGACCAATCTTTCCTATTTGGGTTAACAGTTTTTTTCAAAATTTGCTTTATCTCCTATTATCTAATTCAACTTGTTCATTTGTTTGAAGATGATAAGGAGTAGTTACTTTGTGAGTAATACCATATTTTTTCATCAACGAAGCAAATGGTTTATTAACAAAGTGAGTTCCCCCATCACTTATCATGGCTCGAGGAATTCCAAATCTACTAAAATATTTTCTTTTAAAAATTTGATGACGATTTTATGATCATTTGTTCGACATGGAATTGCCTCTATCCATTTGGAAACATAATCAACTGCAATTAAAATATACAAGTATCCAAACGACGGTGGAAAAGGTCCCATAAAATCAATTCCCCAACAGTCAAAGATTTCAATTTCAATGATAGGATTCAAAGGCATCATGTTTCTTTTTGAAATCGCACCCAATTTTTGACAATTTTCACAGATCTTGCAGATTTCGTGGGTATCTTTAAACAAAGTAGGCCAATAAAATCCACACTGCAAGATTTTTGCAGCTGTTTTCTTTGAAGAAAAATGTCCTCCGCATGCTTCTGAATGACAAAATTTAATGACACTACTTACCTCATTGTCGGGTATNTTTTTTATCTTTGATCACAATGTCAAATTCTTGGAGCAACAAAATCCATCGTATCAGTCGTGGCTTTGCATCCTGTTTGGTCAACAAATATCTAATAGCAGAATGATCAGTAAACACAATAGTCGTTGATCCAATCAAATAAGAACGAAATTTATCTAATGCAAATATTACAGCAAGTAGTTTTTTTTCAGTTGTGGAATAATTCATTTGAGCATTGTTTAAAGTTCTACTTGCATAATATATCACATAAGGCTTACCGTTTCTTCTTTGACCCAATACTGCACCGACTGCATAATCACTCGCATCGCACATAATTTCAAATGGTAAAGACCAATCAGGAGGTTTCATGATAGGAGCTGATGTTAAATGTCGAATGATTTTATCAAAAGCATTTTGGCATTCTTGAGTCCACTCAAATACAGTGTCTTTTGTTAAGAGGTTACAAATGGGTTTAGAGATTAAACTAAAGTCCTTTATAAACCTCCAATAAAATCCAGCATGTCCCAAAAATGAACAAATTTCTTTAATGGTTTTTGGAGGGGGTAAATTGGCAATGACATCAACTTTTGCTTTATCAACTTCAATTCCATGAGATGACACAATATGTCCCAAAACAATCCTAGAATTAATCATGTAATGACATTTTTTCCAATTTAAAATAAGACCTTTTTCCTCACATCTTTTTAAAATTTTTTATAAATTTTCAAGACAATTATCAAATGTACACCCAAAAATAGTTAAATCATCCATGAAAATCTCCAAAAAATTATCAACCATGTCGCTAAAAATTCTTAGCATACATCTTTGAAATGTTGCTGGGGTATTGCATAAACCAAATGGCATCCTTCTGAATGCAAATGTTTTAAAAGGACATGTGAATGTAGTTTTTTCTTGATCTTCAAGTGCAATGGGAATTTGATAATAACCTGAATATCCATCAAGAAAACAGTAGTAGGGATGACCTGCCACTCTTTCTAAAATTTGATCCAAAAATGGTAATGGAAAATGATCTTTTCTAGTGGCGTCATTTAATTTTCTGTAATCAATACACAAACGCCAACTAGATGGGACTCGACTTGTTAACAATTCAAGTAGTTTGAGAACTTCAGTTTTCACAACATCTTTCATGTGCGGATTTAATCTCCTTTGTGGTTGTTGAGATGTTTTAGCATTTTCTTCTAAATGAATTTTGTGAGTGCAAATTAGTTGATTAATGCCCTTGAGATCTTTTAATGTCCAACCAATTGCATTTTTATGTCTTTTAAGCATATCAAATAATTTACCTTCTTGATCACTTGCTAGTTTGGAAGAAATTACCACCGGATATGTTTCATCTTCTCCAAGAAATGCATACTTCAATTCTTCTAGCAAAGGTTTTAACTCCAATATGGGTGGTTCATCTTTGTTATTGGATGGTTCATCTTTGTTCTCATATTTTGCCTCAAATTCTTTCTCTGATCCTGGTAACGAGTGATACCTGCTAAAATCATCAATATCAATTTCAATATTTTTTTAACAGTATCAATTGAACAAATATCTAATTGGTCACGAGTACTCCCTTATTGAATGTTTTCTTCCACAAGAGTTTCAATAAGATTTTCATCTTCACTTTCATCTCCTTTGTCATGTGGTTGCTTACAAAGATTAAAAACATTAAGCTCAAAGGTCATGTTACCAAATGACAACTTCATTATTCCATTCCTGCAATTTATAAGAGTATTAGAAGTTGCTAAAAATAGACGACCCAAAATTACAGGAATTGCATTACAAGCTTCGATAGGTTGTGTATCTAAAACTATGAAATCGACAGGATATACAAAGTTATCAACTTGGACCAACACGTCTTCTACCATACCTCTTGGCACTTTAACAGATCTATCGGCAAGTAAAAGTGTTACCGAAGTAGGTTTTAACTCACCTAGATTGAGTTCTTGATAAACTGAATATGGAAGTAAATTCACACTAGCTCCAAGATCAAGCAAGGCTTTTTTAATCTTTCGTTCTCCAATAATACATGAAATAGTAGGACAACCAGGGTCTTTGTATTTCAAATTATTATTATTTTGAATAATTGCACTTACTTGTTCGGCTAAAAATGCTTTCTTTTTCACATTCAATTTTCTTTTCACGGTGCACAAGTCTTTCAAAAATTTGGCATATGATGGTACCTGCTTTATTGCATCTAATAAAGGAATATTAACTTTTACTTGTTTAAAAATATCATATATATCAGAATTCAAATTTGATTTTTTTGTATTTTTCAATGCATGAGGGAATGGTGGTGGCACTATCTGTTGATCCTCTTCTTCGCAAGTTATGGGTTCCACTTCCTTACCCTTTGGAGTTGATTTATCATCATTTTCACAAGGTTCAAGAATGGATTTTTCCACTACCTTACCACTGCGAAGGGTAATAACAGATTTTACCTGATCCATCGGTTGAGTTCCAGAAGTTCCGGTTTGTGAATGATGATCCTTGGGATTAGGCTGTGGTTGTGAAGGAAACTTACCTTTTTCATGAACATTAAGTGCAGATGCAAATTTAGCAAGAGTATCTTTCAAATCTGTCATGGTTTGAGCAGTTTGAGTATTGATAGACTCTTGCTTTGCAATGAAAGAATTCAATATATCTTCCAAGTTCCTTTTAGGTGGAGGAACATAAGGTGCATAATTTTGAAAATTTTGTTGATTTTGGAAATGTGGTTGTGAAAATTGTGCAGCATTATCATTCCTCCAACTAAAATTTGGATGATTTCGCCAACCTGGATTGTAATTTTGAGAAAATGGTTCAAAATTTGGCCTTTTGAAATTGTTCAAAACATTGGCTTGTTCATGGAGACATTCTTTAAAAGAGGGCAAAGTGGGACAATCTTTTGTAGAATGATCACTTGTATCACAGATGTGACACGCAATTTCTTGAACAGATTTTAATTGACCATTCTTTTTCAATTCAAGTGCTTCAACTTTTCTTGCCAAAGAGGTAAATCTAGCTTGCAGATCATGTTCATCTTTGAGGGTATACATACCTCCACCAGATGTGGGAGATTGAATCTTGTTTGATGGTTCGATTGTACCTATAGTGTCCCAATTTTGAGCATTTTCAGCTAATGAATCGAGATACTCAATTGCCTCGTTTGGATCTTTATCTTCAAATGTTCCATTACACATAAATTCAACCATTTGCCTATCTTTAGGTGTTAAGCCTTCATAAAATTGAGAAACAACTCTCCAAATTTCAAAACCATGATGTGGACAAAGATTAAGCAATTCTTTATATCTATCCCAACACTGATAAAAAGTTTCTCCTTGTTTTTGAGTGAAAGTGATGATTTGCCTTTTGAAAGAATTTGTTCTATGAGATGGAAAAAACTTTTTCAAAAATTGTTGTTGCAATTCATCCCAAGTTCGAATGGATCCCGATCTAAGATTTTGTAGCCAAGTTTTAGCTTTATCTTTTAAAGAAAAAGGAAAAAGCTTAAGTCGAATGGTGTTCATGCTACAATTTAGATCATTATATGTGTTGCACACTTCTTCAAACTCTCGTAAATGCATGTATGGATTTTCAGAATCTAAGCCATGAAAGTTGGGTAAAAGTTGGATAATATCAGGCTTAAAATTGAAATGAGATGCATCAGGGGGAAAAACTAGACATGAAGGTGCACTAGTACGTGTAGGATTCATGTGATCTCTAAGTGTTCTTCGCCTATCATGATCATGTTGAGATTGAATTTCATCTTCATTTTTCTGGATGGGTTCTTCCCCCGTGTTTTGTAAAAATAAAGGGTTATTTCGAATGAGTCGACCACTAAGTGTACGTGACCAAATAATGCTCATGCAAATGCAAAAGAAAAAGAAGAAAAACACACAAAAACAATAAAAAATTCAAAGAAAGAAAATTAAATAGACTTGAAATTAAATTATACTTCCCCGACAACGGCGCCAAAAACTTGTTGTGACTTTGATTGTTGCACTCCCAATAGCATGTTGTCCGCAAGTAGTATAATTCGGTGAATCCGATATCGTATCCACAGGGAAGCTACGGTAATTACAAGTTCACTACAATGTCTTTTTGTTTTTGTTTTTGTTTTTGTTTTTGTTTTCCTTTTAATTGTTTGAATCTTTAATTGGTAATTTTTAATTGTTCAAATTTTAATTTATGTAGTTGAGATTAGAAGATCCATTCTTGATATTTTAATAAAATTAACATTAATGAACATTATTGAAATCCACTTAATAAAATTGTTCCAATATATTAAATAATCATATTTATATTATGTTATATACTATTTTCTTATAAGTATAAAA
>NC_133318.1:12310050-12317624 GCF_012295235.1 Primulina huaijiensis
CACATAAGTCTTCATTGGTGTTCCAAGAAATTATATTTTAATACACATCACTTTTGAAAATCTTCCCATCCAATTTTGCTTCTCCACATAAAATAAAACATGTGGATAATTGAGTTGTTTGAATTGTGGTATTTTATTTTAACTATTTGGCCCAGTAGTTTGAGAGATATGGTCAAAATACTAGAGTATTGTAAAACTGTCACTCCTTTGGTAACTTTGTTTGTTGCTTAATTTGATCCCAATTGTGAGAAGATTTTTATCTCATGCTTGTCACCAATATTGTAGATGTTATCATCAACTTTCTACAGGTCCAAGAATCATCTTAATCCCATTTGCAACGCCAAGTTTATTCTTGTTTTATCGAACCTGTAAAAATAGTAAAAACTTATAATTACACAACAACTTATTTTTTATACAATTTATTATAAAACATGTAATATTTAAATATTTAATAAAACAAAAACTATAAATTTATATTATAAAATATTTAATTAATGTACAATTTTTATATTTATCAAAGATCGTTAAGAGAATGCACCCTCACCTCCTAATGGGGATGTTGTTATCCGCGCACTAGAGGGCATGGCACGTTTTTTCGAGCAGCAGTTTTAAAATGCTCCTAGACCACATCATGATATTTATGATCAGTTTCGGAGGCTCGGTCCAAGGGAGTTTTCTGGCACTACCAACCCTTTTGCTGCTGAGGGTTGGATTCGATCTCTCGAGATTAATTTTTGTTATTTGAATATGGGAGACGCTGATCGAGTGGGGTGTTCTGCATACATGTTTAGAGATGATGCTTCTTTTTGGTAGGAAGGTGCGAAGCTTGGGATTGACTTGGCTACGCTTACATGGGCTCGATTCAAAGAAATTTTCTATGAGAAGTACTTCACTATTGACGTTCGAGGGCGATCGAAGAGGGAGTTTATGAGTCTTCATCAGGGGGACGCGACAATGGCTGAGTTTGTGAGGAAGTTTGAGAGGGGTTCTCACTTTGTGCCCCTCATTGCTAGAGACGCTGCTGAGAAGATGAGGCACTTTATGGATGGTTTTCGACCTACCATCCGTGGTGATGTGATGATGATACGTCCAGTGGATTATGCTGCTGCCACTACCTATACATATCAAGCCGAGCAAGCATCTAAAGATATTGATTTTGAGGTGCAGCGCAAGAGGCAGCAACACCAGCAGAGCTCACAGCCGAATAAGAAGCCATACATGGAACCTCCTAGACCTCAAGGACCGCAAAAGCCCCAAGGTCAATTAAAGAAGCCAGGACCACAAAAACCACCACAACCTGGAGCGCCAAAACCTGTTGAAAGGCCCTTATGCAAGGAATGCAATCACCCACATCTTGGCAAGTGCATGTGGGGGACATACAAGTGTTTTATATGCAAGGAGGAAGGGCACAAGGCTGCTGATTGCCCGAAGAAGAGAGGACCTACGGTAGGAAGGGCTTATGTTATGCATGATGAAGAAGCCGAGGAGGAGCCAGAAACGACCTTATATGGAAGGAAGTGTAGGTCGCCAGTTTATTGGGACGAAGTAGGAGAGCGAGCAGAGTTGGGTCCAGATATTGTCAGACAGATAGCGGATTTAGTGGCCAGGATTCAGGTTAGGATGAAGACTGCACAGAGCCGTCAGAAGAGTTATGCAGATCAGAGGCTGCGAGATTTGGAGTTCGCAGTAAGGGATCATGTCTTTGTGAAGGTCACGCCGATGAAGGGTGTGATGAGGTTCGGGAAGAAGGGTAAGCTTAGCCCTAGATTCATCGGACCATTCGAGATCCTAGAGAGAGTAGGGACACTTGCGTACAGAGTTGCCTTACCGCTGCATTTGGCGGGAGTTCATAATGTGTTCCACGTCTCTATGCTGCAGAAGTATATGTCGAATACTTTGCATGTGCTTAACTATGAGCCACTTCAGCTGACATCGCACCTGTCATTCGAGGAGAAACTCGCTCAGTTACTGGACAGGCAGGAGAAAAGGCTCCGGAATAAGGTGATCCAGATGGTCAAGGTCGAGTGGCTGAATCATTCCGAGGAGGAGGCTACTTGGGAGACCGAGATCAAGATGAGGAGTCGCTACCTGGAGTTATTTGGTACGTTCTAAATTTCGAGGACGAAATTTTATTTAAGGGGGGGAGAGTTGTAAGGTCCAGGAATTTAATTCACGTAACATGAATACATGTAATCTAGGAGTTTTATTTAAATTATGTTTATGCATAATTAGTGCATGATAGAATTTATTTCACGAAATTTTAAAATTTCATGCATCAGGGTTTCTAGATGCATTTTGCGCTCGAACGAGGAGCGTAGACCGGAAAATTATCAGGAAAATTTTTATTACATGATTAATTTTTATTAATTAATTTAAGGTGTTTTTAAGTGTATTTTTCAAAAATAGACTTTATTGGGTATTTTTACTCGCAGGATTTTATTTCTATCAGGTACGTAAATTTTATCGAATCGGGAGACTTTTTGAGGATTCGGCTACTATTTTCAAAAACTTTCCAACACGAAATATTTTTCGGGACTGTTTTTGGATTTAATGAGCCTATTTTTAAGCTTGTTGGGCTTAAAACCTTTTTTTAAAACTTTTAATTAAGCAATTTAGGGCCCATTAGCTAATTGTTATTTATTGAATTAGCACCTAATTAAACCTAAACCTAATTACCATTCTATAGCCGACACCCTCCCCTCCCCTATCATTTTTTCTCTCGACCTCCAGCAGCAAACCCATCGGCCATAGCTTGTTCTTGCAAAAGAATTTTTTCGGCGCTTTCCCGTTGCTCATTTCTTCATCGTTCTTGCGTAGGAATCATCAAGGCACGCTTGTATTCTTTTTTTTCTCATCACATATGCCAATAATATACTGATATGTATATGTTTGTACGTAAATGTCATGATCTAATGCATGCTTGCATTTTCGTTTATTCTTTTTATGAAAAACATTGCAAAGTTGCTTCCATCTCACGTGTTTATTGATTTGTTGCAAAGGGATGCCATGTTCTTGTAGTTAAGGAGTTGTGCGAAGGGATAAATTGCTGTCATTTAAGCTGGAGTCGCGATCTACTCTTGGTGGTGAGGGAGCCGAGGTTTTTGGGGTTTGGTTTGGGGTGAGTTCTGTCAGGCAGGGGTTGAACCACTCTGAGGCTCGATCCCAGAGGTTCCAACGGAGGCTAGGGGAGGTCTACCACTTGCTGGTTTAGTCCTTAGAACCTCTTGGAGTCGGGGGTATCGGGGTTGGTCGCGGGTGATGGCTGGGATGTTCCTCGGTCCTTAGCAAGTTGCAGCATGCATGGGGTTGTAGGCTCGGTTCAAGGGGGTCCAGTAGGATCCTAGGGTGGTTTCGACAAGGTCGAGTCATGGCTGGTCCACTTGGTTTTGGGCTAGAGACGAAAATATGGGGAGTTGCTACGCATAGAGGTTCGAGCAAGTGATTGGGAAATTTTTCCAGCAGCATATGGTTTATGGACGAGGGGTGTAGAGGTCTGGTCTTGATGTTTTTAGGGTCTTCTAAATGTCTATAAGGTGTGGTAAGAATTTGAGAAAATTTCGATTAAATTCGAATCGATTCGTATTAAAACCGGAACCCCGGTCCAAGTTTTAAAACGAATCGAGTAAGTTTGGTATTGGGCTCGAGTTTACGTCTAAGAATGCTTTTAAATATGTTTTGGGACATATTAAGGAGCTTGGTAAGCTTCGGGTCAATTTTAGAGGTCCAGGGGTAAAACGGTAAATTTTTTGGTTTCTAAAGGCAAAATGGTCATTTTGCACCCGGGGTGAGATTTTAGTCCTGGCAGCGCCCTGAGCACAAATTTATTATATTTTAAATGTTTATGCATCATGATCACGAGTTTTAAGATTTTATGAAAATATAAGTTTCCTGCTTGGATTTAAAGAAAATTGCATTTGCGCATGATTTTTTATAAATGATGTAAATGATGATGTTTTGAATGATGGGAATTAGTTATGGCTATCGAAGTATATGTAAATGCATAAGACGTATATGTAAATGATGATGATGAGGCCTGGGCTCAGTGGGTGGGTAATCCTGTCACTAATGTCCGACAGCCGCCGGGTACCGCGGTTCTATGTATGATGGATCTATCTTAAATGATGATGTACGATAGTCACCTCTAATGAACTGAATTCACCAAAGGATACGATGAACGATGAATGATGAATGATGATTAATGATGAGCTGTTTTGACATGTTACAAATTCATAAGACACGTTTACATTACGCTTTTAAAGTTAATGAAAGATATGTTGAGTATGATATTTTTCACTGCTGTGTGCTATGTATAGGTATTTGTTATTTTTGGTATGGGTGTGTTGAGTCTTTAGACTCACTAGGTGTGTGTGATGCAGGTGAGTTCGATGTCGAGGTTCCTAGAGGTGCTGAACTCTGAGTCGACAGACCTGGTGGGCGACACGACCCGAGGACCTCATGATTTTTCCGCACATCTTCAATTTTATGCTATTGAGAGGATTTGAGCATTTTATACACTGTTTTATTATACTGTTTGATGTTAGTGTTTTTACTCTTTTTTGCTCTGTTATATTTTTATTGGTAATTACTGATGATTATTTTTAAATGATATTTTGAAGTAGGACTGCATGCATGCAATTTAATTGAATGCTTATTTTTAAAACGTGAGCTTTATAAAAAAAATAAAAAATTTCGCACTTTTAAAATGAGTAGACATTACAACGACTCGAGGACCACACTTTTGCGCACATTACGATTTCTTGAGCTTTGAGTAGATATGCTCAATTTTATACATTTTACGTTATGCTGTTGATCTTCCGAATTTTACCTGTTTTATTTTAATTATGCATATTTGTGGGACATGTTGGCATTAATTTTTTTACTGCAACATTTTATCTGTCAAATGTTTTCGAGCGTTATTTTTAAATGGTATTTTCTTTTCAAGGGAGTTGCTTGCATGCAAATTTATTTAAAGGTTTAATTTAAAAAATGTGAGCTTTTAAAAAAAAATTCTGCATTTTAAATTAGTAGACGTTTCATATTATCTCCTAATTTTATTTGACTTGTTAGTAAGGTTCGAGTAAAGGTCGAATAGAGTAGTTGTGAGTACAACTTTGCCAACTTATTGGATGTATCTCGAACTAAGGCTTAGCTGATCCCTTTTTCCATTGAACACCAAGTGTTGCCCGACCACTAAGTTAGGACCTAAAGCCAAACCGAACTCTTAGGTATTCTCGATAATTAAATTCGGGGGTTCTAGGCTAGGTTTTGAGCATGGTAAGGGCTCAAGGGTGACTAGGGCTTGGTTGAGAGGGATCGATAGTACCTCCGTTTTTTTGTCTATAAGAAGCAATGAAGTTTAGATCAGATGCTAGGCCTGGTCGAGATCCGAGCCTTACCCTTTGTGCTAGTCTTGAGATGGTCTGAACCATTCCTCATGGACGATCAAGTTTTTTATTTGCTTGATCTTCATCAGTTGTCGTTGATAAGAAAATGAGCTGACCATATTTAGTGATAGTCCAGTTCATGAGGCATTTGTTCGACTGCCTCACATGACCCGAGCCGTTCATTGTAAGTTGATCCAACGACTCCCCTTTCCCGCGGTTTTCTATAAATAGGGGATTTAAATATCATAGGGTCCACGTCGAGATCAACTCCAATTCTCGCTAATCGCTGTTAACGTGTGAAGATCCACACATCTCTAGTTGCCTACCCGAGCTGAGGAGGATGCATAAGAGATCTTAGTCGATTGAACTTCTTCACACATCTTTAGTTGCCTTCCCGAACTGAAGAGGTTGCAGAAGAGATCTTAGTCGACCGAATCTAAAGTAAAATTTTTGTTACATCATCTATAAAAAAAAATAAAAAATAAAAAATAAAAATATATAATTAAGAGAGACAGAGTGCAAATAAACTCTCTAGACCGGGCAATCGACGTCCTTGTCACTCAATATTTAAGTTTTATACTATTATTATTTATACTATTATTATTTATAAAAATAAAAACAATTCTAAATTGTTATTTGCCTACTTGTCAAGTTTCGATTGGGCAATATTGTATCGTTGCGTTGGAACGCTATGGTTGCCGAGTGGGGACGTCATAAGTACTCTTAAGTTCTTGTGAAATTCTCAATTCAGAGAAGCCAAATCGCCACAGAAACAAATTTCAAAATGGGATCCAAATTTGTCTTGAAAGCGGCTTTAATTTTTCTCGTCTTTTCATCTATTGCATCGGGTATTTTTTTCTAATTCAATCGAATTTTTTGCCTTAGGACTTTTCCTTCCGCTGTTAATGTTTTCCGAGTAGTTTCTGGATCCACGTTTGTTTTCTGATGATATTTTTTGCTTTCCTTTTTGTTTTTTTCTATGTTCAGCAAAGAAATCTGTGGATGTAACAGAGCTGCAGATCGGTGTGAAGGTAAATTAATTTATTTGGAATTTGTGCGTAATCGGAATTTTTGGATTGCAGCTATTCCATTGCTTAAGAGAATGCTGCGATTTAAGAATTAATGCTGCAACACTGGCACGGTCAAGTCGCATTTTCATGTATTCTTTGTATAACAGTAAGAGGAAAACCTTCTAGCCTTTAGACTCATATAAAAGTTTGGAGGATATCATAAGTTATTCTCAATGCTCATTCTCACTGTCTATATTTGAAATGCTGATTGGCATGGATGCTGAATCATTTTTCAATCAAATGCTTTACCATTTAGATTAGATAGTTCTATTTTACAGAGAGCATTGCAGTTTTACCTTCCCATCTCATGAAGTTATTGAAAACCTCATCTTCAATTAATTATGTTCCAGATTGTTTCTATGCTACATCGGCACCGGGAGTGTTTCTCTCTACTACAATACCATTAGATCATATGAGTCTTTCATAATTTTATGGAAGTTTGACATATATATTGATGATCCAAGAGCTTACATTTGGCCACGTTAGCATATAATAATATCATTTTCTTGCACATATTTGTTTCCATTGTGGCTGTTATTAATCTAGCTTCTACTGCAGTATAAGCCAAAGATTTGTGAAGTTCAAGCACACAAAGGAGACAACGTTAAAGTGCACTACAGAGTGAGTGGAATTACAGCCTCTCTGCTCCCATCCCCCATTCCACCTTTCCCTACCCCCAGGATAGCTAGAAAGTATTCCCATCTTCTACACAAATTGAAGTCAAAGAGTTCTACCATTTTTAAATCTATTTAGATATCTTATATTCTGACTTTGAGGACACTAACTTGCAAATTGTAAATACTGGGAAAATTACCAAACTCCCCACTCTACAAAATGTTATAGCCTCAATTCCAGCCTCATATGGAAGTCTAGGAAGCAGTAAGCACATATTAGGTAGCTAGGACGTTGGGCATGAGCCATAATTTTGTTCTAGGAAATTATGTTGTGCGTTTGAGGCAAGGGGGGGGGGGGGGGGTTTCTTTAGCAAGAGCATAGACTCTTTTAAGTAATTTGGTGAAGTTTGCTTTGGATCATAATTTCTATATAAAAATCTCGTTTCACTAAATTTCACAATCAAAATTTAATGTCTTTTTCATAAATGACCTTTACTTAGTTCATA
>NC_133318.1:12317724-12330602 GCF_012295235.1 Primulina huaijiensis
ACAAGTACAAGTATTCGTAAAAATAAAGAAAACACACGAGGAGGAAATTCTCCGATAAATACAAGACTGGTGAGTATGATAACCAAAATAATTAAAAATAACCTCGTGAAAGCCATCTTCTTTTTTTCTTCGAAAATTTGATGAAGAATAATTTTTAGAGAAGAAGAGAAAGTTGGAGTGATTGAATGCATTTGTGTGATTGTATTTATAGAGCAAAAACTAGCCGTTTTGTTATCGTTTATTACCGTTGGTGTATAAGAAAATAAATGTATGTATTTGTATAATTTTATGGTAATAATATGGTGTATATAATATTAGTCATATTTAAATAATTATGTATATCATATCACATTATTATAATTAGGTGTCATAAGTTATTTTGTTTAAAAACCTTATAGGCTTTTATACTTGTCGTATCCCTTACCGGGAGTGTGGGATGTCGTCTTAACATCCTCCCAGGATTTATAACAAGTTTTTGAAAAAATTATTTTTATTATTTCTAATAATAACATTATATTATATATTAAATATATAAACAATAAATAAATAACAGTAAAATAAATATTATTACTTTTGTTACCTTTTTCTTCTGTTCGGAGCTTGGAAAAATATGGAGGACTTTTAGAGCTTCGTGCTGATAACGTGTTGTGAAAAAGTAAAAATTTACGGTAAAAANTAATTTTTCAACAGTAATAATTAATTTAGATTCTATTTTTCATTTTAATTTTCTATTCAGCATTGTTTGCATTTATCACACGTCTAGGTACACATGGATCATTTCATACAATCATAATAACACAATACCAAATATACAAATTTATTACATTCATTTTACTTAAAATTAGAATTATAAATTTAAAATTCACTTTGATGGCCCAATATTGTATTATTACTATAATTGTTTACTTTAATTTTAATATTTTCCCGCAATTTATGATTTCAGAAATCTGAATACTTTCGTCTAATAATGTAGTGCAAGGATTTAAAAATTTGAGATAATCGATTGACGAAAATTTCGCTGGATTTAATTTAATACTATTATGCGTAGAGATTGGTGGTTCAATTTGTTCTGAATTTAGGCCGAATCATGTAATTATGATTCAAAATATTTGATTTAATATAATACGTATAGTATATGTATGTGACCGACGATTTCTGTTGGAATAATTTTAGCAAACGTACTAGGTCAAGTAATAGTAATTGAATTATGAGTACAAGTATCGTAACCATATATATCGATGTTTAAATACTAGAATATGAATTATTTTTCTTAATTTAGGCTAATCAAATTCAAGTGAGATGAGATAAATTAATTAAAACTAAATTAAACAATTTTAATAAATTAACAAAAGCAAAAAAAAAATCCAAACTATCAATTTAGAAGAAAATTCAAATTATTTAAAAACGACTAAAACACACAACGATACCGAGACAAGCTTATAATTTATTTGTCAAATTCAAATTAAAAAAATTAATTAGATAATTCACTACGAAATTCTCAAAATTATTTATTAAACGATTTCTCAAATTAATAAAACTAATTAAATCTAACAGTCAAATTATATCTAACTGAATTTAATTAGATTCAACCGCATTAAGTCGCTGTACAATTCCAGTTTTTCAACCTAAAATCGCACAATGAAATCGAATACTATTTTTAGTCAGTTTAACAATGTGTTGATTGATGCAGTGAAGCAAATATTAATCTATCACCTTCTGGTTTTATATTAACCGACAAATATTCAATTTAATTTTCCAGATTAAAAGAACGCATGATAAAATCCATCAATCAATGAATAAAAATAAATAAAAAAATCGAATCAAACTCAAACATAAAAAATAACTTGTTTCGGTCCTATCATAACCTTAGTCTATAAAAGTCTACTCATAAATTCAAAATAAAAGTGAAAACTCATATTTAATTTCATATGAGAAAACATAATTAAGAAGGAATAAGATGAATTCTCAGTGATTTTGGCGTGTTGAGAACTTCCTTCACGTTCTTCCTTCTGCCTCTATTTTCCTTCATGTTCTTTCTCTCTCTCTTTTGTTGTCTTCGCTTTTGTTCTCCTCCATTCACTTCTGGTCACTTCTCTACCTCCCTTCTGTTCTCTCTCTTCTTTCATGTATTTGCCTAGTCTTATGATCCTTTCTTCTCTTTTTTTTGTTGCTTCTCATGTACGTTCTTTTATCTTGACTTAATGAGACTAACATTCCAAATCTTTGAAGCTCGTGTTAAGTTCAAAATTGTTGATAAGATTGTATATATTTTATTTTTAAAATGTGAAGCTTTATCTTTACCAAGATCTGCACAGATTTTCTTCCGAAACTTTAATAATATCAAGGTAATAAAAAATGAGAATATTTTATTTCATTTCTTTTGATATTTTGTTGCCTTTGAAGTCTTGTACAATCATTTTATATCCAAAACTAGGCTTTTTCCACTTTTATTCAAATCTATGAATATTAATTCAGATAAGCACATGATTAGGGATAACAATTACAAATAAGCACAAATATTATAAAATTAAATCTCTAAAATCTCAATAAGATTTGAGTTTATCAATCCCCCACACTTTGTCTTTGTTCGTCATTGAACAAATCAGAGAATAAAAATCAAATGAGGAATATTCAATGATTCACCACCAAAATAAAACAATCAACACTTTTCAACCTACCAAATTCTGTCACACTAAATCAAAGTATCACACTTCAAAAATCATAAAATTCACTTTCGTTGCAACTTGAAAACTTAAACATACATTGAAAAAGATAAAGATAATGAAAAGTGCGCAGTGTAGAAGTCAAAACTTATATTCCTCAAAGGTGTTTTAGTTCAAGAAGTGTTCATATCTTCTGATATTTTTTTTTTTTTTAAAAAAACTCTCCATAAGCATGTCTTTCATACATTTCTCTACTAAATATTAGCGGATATGAGTCGGTCAATAGGTCTTTTCAAGCTTATAATGTTAGATCACGGCTCGCGGCTACAATAAATGTAGGAAGATTCAAAATGAAAGAAAATGAACAATTTAATCATACAACGCACTCATTCTTCTCTTATCTTCCTTCCCTTGTTGAATTTCATCACGCTTCTACTTTCGTTCATCTTCTCCCATCTTTTTTTCTCTTCCTTCAACTTCTTTTTTTTTTTTCAATTCTCAACAACATTCTCTTTTATTTCTTTTCAATCATCACACCATACATCATTCCTCTACCCTCCTTTCTTTTTTCATTATATATATTTTTTCATTAATCCCCTTCTCTTTCTTCATGATTTTTTTTTTCAAACAACTCCAATTCTTCTTATCTATTGTCAATACATGAAAGTTTTTGAAAATTTTAAAGTGCTAAAAGGGTTTATTTCTCTCAAAATTATGGTATATGAATAGTATATGAGCTAAAATTTAGTAGTTGACATGGGATTTCGAAGGAAAACGAATGAGAGCTAATTGTATATATTTGACACACTACATTTGATTTATGGGATTTCGAAGGAAAACGAACGAGAGCTAATTGTATATCTTTGACATGCTACATTTGATATTTTGTAAACTCATAAAAAGATACTAGGGATATGAATGATGTATTAGGTAGGCTCGAAAGGCTCAAACGGTCCAAGGATCACCTAAATCATCCCTAAGTCATTCTCCTCCGTATTTTCGCCTCGAAGGATAATCAGAAAATTTCTAAATTGTTTCTTCTCTTTTTTTATTATGAACTCACCTCTTGCCAATTCACAATTAATTCATATAAGTATGACTTAAAGTTCATAGATGATTTCTCAAAAAATGATACAAAACTATTTTGTGCTCAAATCCTTCCGCTACAACTACAACTCATCTCAATCAATTTTAGGTGTGATGTAATCTCTTGAGCGATCAAAAATATGAAAAGTCAATTAGTGTTTCATGTAATCACATGTGCAGTTTCTCAAAAAATAACCAGGAAAATTTTCATACTTGAGGATTAAACATTGAAGCACATGTTAAGTGTTGTGAGGTGAAACAAAACAACCAATCCCCACACACTTTAGATTTACACTGTCCTCAGTGTCATGCCATTCAATATATATATATATATATTTTGTAAGATCTAAAACTAAGACAACGTAATTCAACTGCATGCAAATCTAGGAATTCTGAAAAATGGCTAATTAATTGATTTTAATTGCTTAATTGATTATGTGACATGCATGATTATATGTTAAATATGATTTTATTGTCATTATGCATAAAACTGTATTTTAAAGATTATCCAAGTTGCGATCGAGGAACGGAAACCGAGTGCTGAAAAATGTAAAATGTTTTTATTAAATAATTGTTTTTAATGATTTAAAATATGATTGATGCTTTTTATTATTTTTGAAAATAAGGAGTTTTTGAAGTGATTTTATACGCCGAGACATAATTTTTATCGATGTTGGATTTTCAACAAAAATACGAACGTTTTGGCAGCCCGACTATTAAATTCACAAACTTATTTAAACAAAATTATTTTTATATTTTTATTAAATTCTAATTAAGCATTAATGGGCTTAATTTGCGTGCTTAATGGGCCTAAGCTTAATTAAAAAAAATAATTAACTGTATAATATGTTAATCCCACCCCAAACCCCGCACAAAACTTGTAGAACCTGAAAATCAGATTACGTATAAGCCATGCATAATTGCTATCATTTAAATTAAAAATGAATTTTTAATAATATATGAAGTGTTTAATTCATTTTTTTTATAATTGTTAAGTAATGATTGTTTATTTTAAAAGTAGATGTTTAGTTTTACCTTTTCAGGATAAATACGCGAGGTCGGACCGGAGTTTGGAGATTAGAGAAAAGATTAATAATAAGAAAAATATTCTTAAATTTAATTTAAGTCAAGGAATAATTTAATGTAAAGAAAAAGAATGTTTGAGGATTATTAAAATAATTAGAGTTAAGTTATTAAATAAGTTCTTTAGGTTAATATTTAATCAAAGCTTAAATTAAAAAGTGTAAACAATTGATGATGAATTAATTTAGGTATAATATATATTCAAAAAATAAACATAGTATTTAAATACTTAAATTTGAATCCATGCAAGACAATGCAAGAGTTTATTATAAATTAATGTGTTAATTCACTAAAATGTATAGGGGGTATTTAAAAACCTTAAACAATTAAAATGCAAGGTTTAAACCATAACATACCATGCAAAAGTAAGAAGAAATCGGTCAACACTTTAAACAAATTCAAATGTGTAGCAAACCCCATTCAAATCATCACTAAATGATTTTTATAGTGTATTCATTTCCCACTTTTAAATTCCATAATAATGGGTAATACATGCATCATAATTCTCTTCAAAGCTCCTCAACTCCTTTATGCTAGAAAATAAACGAATAACAACAAGAATAAGAGCAAGAGTATCGGCTAGCAAGAGAATGAGAAGCATTTCAAATTCCATTCAAACTCCTCACTTGTAACCTCCCACCTTAATGCATATTATGACACCTTTAACACCTCCTATACCATTCCTCTTCATTGCCTAACAAACCTGCAACCATAGCTTCAAAATTATCAGAAGAAACATAGCTGAAAATCGTGTAAGAACAACAGAAACGAGAAAGAAGAAACCAACTCCGCTCCGCCGCGCCGTATTCGTCGTATTGTTTTGTTTTATTCAACACAAAAATTCCAGGCATGTATATGTTGTTTCTTTGCTCTTCAATCAAGTCATATTAGATATTTTAAACCATTATATATGCATGATTCAAGCAACAACTCTAAATTTACAGCAATCTTGCAAGAAAACTGCATGTGCCACTCACGGCTTTTGAAATGGTATTTCACGGTTTGGTGTGTTTTGTTGCTCACAGGAGTTGTGCGATTCCAGGCACTCAAGGCTGCTTATAGGCATGATTTAGAGTGTGTTAGGGGGTTGTTAGTTCATTGGTTTACATCCATACACTCTCAAACAAAGAATTGACAGCAGAATTTTTCCTCGTGTGCGAAATGGAGTCACGGTTTTGGCCATCGAGTGGGTAAGGTGAGTGTGTTCTAATCTTGGCTATCCTAGGGACTGTAGTCATGGTTAGAAACCTCCTTTAACATGTCTAGGACGTGACCAAGGTGTCCTTTCCAAGCTTGGTTCACGGATCCATCAGAATTTCACAACAACAACACAAGTGCATTTCGGTTCTTCATTTTTCTGTGTGAGTGAGTTTCGGGTTTTTAGTATTTGTATGGATGATGGTTGGCTCCTAGCCCATAGCCATGGTTCATACAACACTTAATCATGTCTAGATTGAGCCCTGGTTGATCACGTAGCCACTGGAACGATCTAAGATGACAAAACAATGCAATACATCCCACTGCACATAATGGGTGTTCTCGGTCGAAGCTTGGTACTGTCCAAGGTGATTGTTTGGGTTGTGGCTGGATTTTAACCCTTACCCATGGTCCAAGCCATGCCTTAAGATGTTGATAAGAGTCTTTGGTCGATGGTTCAAGCCAATGGTAATAAATTACAGCGTTTACACCACATACACACAAGCTGCTACAGCTGTATTTTGACAGCACCTTTGGGTCCCGGTTTTGGTGGTTGTTTGAGTTCTTGGTTGGCTTTTAGCCTATGGCCTTGGACTGGACAATACCTTAATGAGTTAGGAAAGTCATGTTTTTGGCCGTTTGTGATTCGGGTGAGTTTAGAGGTCGTACGAGAATTTACGGTACAATGTGCCAAAATGTCTCTCGAAAGAGTGTTTTATGTTTTTGGATTCCATTCACCAATTTTCGTGTACAACTATCATCATGAATATTTTTAAGTAAGTTAGGGGTATTTTTAATCATGGTTAAATGTCGGTTGAATGTTGGTTCGGGTTGGTACGAAGCCATGTTTAAAAATCAAGTTGTTGGTCCGAATCGTCTCGTTTTGATTCGATTGTCAAGTTTTGGTCACGATAAGATTATTTGCATGTGTCACATATTAGAATTAGTGTGCAACAAGCCTGAGAGCGATCCAACTCATCCGGTAAAATTAAGGTTATAATTATATTACGTGCGTCAAATATAAAATGTTTTATTTTTGAGATATATGCGATATGTCTTGTGGCCACCTTATGTTTATGGGTTTGGAAGTCGGTGGGCGCAACCGAGGACCTCTCCACCAGGTGACTTACAACCGGTTTACGATTATGTATGGGTACGAATATCCAGTCCAAGGGCTGTGGTGATCTCTACAGCCCATTATACTGTGGTTTAGTCTGATCAGGCACTCACGTTATGTTATGGGCCACTTGCTTAGAACCATTATCTCTACCAAAAAATTATGATATGATATGACAGAGATCTATCGAGCAAAGCTTTTACGTATGATTTTCAGTCATGCACGTATTTATAATTATTCATGATATGACTTTCACTGTACGCTTTACGATATCATATCTTTACGTTGTATGCGATTTTATGATATATTTATTTGTTATTCACGATATATACATGCTGGGTCTTTAAACTCACTAGACTTGATTGTTGTAGGTACTGATGAGGTCGAGGCCGAGGGCGGAGACCAGTGAGTTGGCTTGGGTCAGCGGTAGTACGAACCCAAGGACCTAATGTTTTAGTTTATGCATTTTCTTATGTTCAAACTCAGTTTTTAATATGTTGGGTATATTTTTAAGTTGTTGTTTGAAAACAATATTTGCTTCCGCTGTTATTTTCAAATTAACATTATTTACATGTTTATTTTACAAATGAGGCAAGATAATTATTTATTTAGAAAAATTTTAATAATTCCGCTAAAATATGAATACGAAATACGGGCCTTTTCAGTTGGTATCAGAGCCGACCTCTCCTAGTATGGTGTGGGTTCGAGGACGAACCAAGTGGAAGCTGGTGGGCATGTGAGGCCCGGGGCCGAAGAAGGCGGAGGATGATCGCCGATGCCATGAGGTTGCACGGACAATGAGCGGCTCCTGGCAGGCTTCTAGGCGGAGGGAACATGAATGTACCGATCTTACACCGGAAGGAGAGAGATTCCGAGACTGTTCAATGTAATGGACTGTACAGTTGAAGAGGGCTTAAAAGATTTGATATGTACTACTCATACCACGAAGGTGCATCTTCTTTTCGGTAGCTCATCACCTAACAACTCCAAAGTTAAGCGTGCTTGACTTGGGGCAATTCTGGGATGGGTGACCTCCTGGAAAGTTTCCTAGGGTGCGTGTGAGTGAGGACATAAGCACGCTGGAAAGACTCATCTTGGTACAGTGAGGACAGTAGTCAAACCTGGGGCGTCACAGTTGGTATCAGAGCCTATGATCTTGTAAAGGGTTGTACTACCACTGCTCTCAAGAAGCTCATGAAGTCACGTCTTCGGTCTGTAAGTTTTACGATTACGCATTTCGTTTAAAGCATGAAATATTTTTACATCATGATTGCATGAAATATTTTATGTCAAGATTACGATTATACAGTATTTATTTAAATTTAAAGAAAATAGTGGAATTATGCATGTTGGTTACGTATGGGTTATAATTATGGAACAGCATGCCTCTTAGATGCATTATTGATCGCACGGGAGGTGATGAGCATCGTCATGAGAACGAGGAGAGAGATTTATCACCACCCCCTCCACCAGACTTGAATGCCCAGATGTTAGCCGGGATGACTCAATTCTTCGCATAGTTCACGGGGAATAATGCTTTGGTAGCCAGACAGACGGGGCCTGAGGCTGTCTGTGAGCGGTTCATGAAGATGAGGCCGACGGAGTTCATAGGGACGTTAGATCTTTTGGTTGCAGAGGGATGGATTAAATCCCTTGAGGTTATTTTCGAGTTCATGGGGCTCGAAGATGGAGATAGGGTTCGTTGTGCGACTTACCTGTTTGGAGGAGACGCTCGCCTGTGGTAGGAAGGAGCATCTATAGCTTTGGATTTGGCTACTTTGAGCTGGACGCGCTTCATAGAGGTATTCTACTCTAAATATTTTACTGACGAGGTGCGTTCCAGGTTGACCAGGGAGTTTATGACCCTGAGGCAGGGAGACATGACTGTTACGAAGTTTATCCGTAAGTTTGAGAGGGGTTGTCACTTTGTACCCCTGATTGCAAATGACGCTGGTGCCAAATTGAGGC
This sequence comes from Primulina huaijiensis, assembly GCF_012295235.1. NCBI lineage: Eukaryota > Viridiplantae > Streptophyta > Magnoliopsida > Lamiales > Gesneriaceae > Primulina > Primulina huaijiensis. The sequence goes on from NC_133318.1 coordinate 12,326,839, forward strand.
ATTTTATGGATGGTCTGCGGCCGATCTTGCGCCGTGATGTTAGGGTGGCTGGCCCTACTACCTATGATGTTGTTGTTTCCAGAGCTCTAGCAGCAGAGCAAGACCAGAATGACGATCGTCAGGGTAAACGACCATTTCAGGCACCACACCGTCCTTCTCAGCAGCAGCATCCGAGTAAGAAACATTTCCACGGCCCATCTAGGAGCAGAGGACAGCAGCAGCAGGGACGTGTAGTACCAAGGACAGTGGAGTATCCAGTCTGTGCCAAGTGCTCACGCCGTCATGCTGGGACTTGTATGTATGGTTCGGGAAAGTGTTACAAATGTGGTAGTACTGACCACATAATGAAGAATTGTCCTCAGAAGAATCTGCCTACCCAAGGCAGAGTTTTTGCTCTCCATGCAGCGGAGACTAACCCGGAGACGATGCTCATGACAGGTATCCTAAAGATTTAAGTTCGTATTTGAAATGTAATATTTTAAGAGTTTGAGTTAAGATTTCTAACTTAGAATTGTTTATAGGTTTTCATGTTCTGATCAGTGTTATTTTCGGGGGTTTAGGTTAGAAAAACTTTGACCTTTGCATGTCTAAAAGCTTAGTTCTTGTAAAACTATTGGGTTTAGCATGATATTCCAATCTTTCAGGGAGAATTTTTATAGCCGGTTCAGCTACGAAAGCCTTGATAGATTCAGGGGCTACTCATTCGTTCATTTCAGAAACCTTTGCAAATTCTCTCAAGATCAGGACAGTTGGGCTAGACATAGCGTATTCAGTAGCATTGCCTTCTGGAGAGGAGCTGACAGCTACTAATGTGATCCGAGATATAGACCTCGAACTTCATGGTAATCTTGTGTATTCGGATCTTATCGTTCTGCTGATGCCAGAATTTGATATCATTCTGGGGATGGACTGGCTATTGAGGAACAGAGTTTTGATTGATTTTTAGCGAGATCTGTTCTAGTCCGACCGCTTGGGATGGAGCAATTCTTATTCGAGCCAGACAAGTATTTTAATTTACTGTGTATAATACCTTATGTCCAGGCTAGGAAACTCATGCATCGGGGGTGCTGAGCATTTTTAGCTACTCTTGTATCTGTTCCCGAGACACCCAAACAGTCAGCATCCGATGTTCCAATTGTCCGGGATTTTCTAAACGTTTTTCCTGATGATGTCTTTGGTTTACCACCTGTGCGAGAGGTGGAGTTTTCTATTGAGCTTATGCCCGGTACTACGCCGATCTCCAAAGCACCGAACCGATTGGCATCGACGTAGATGGCAGAACTCAAGAAACAGATTCAGGAACTTCTTGATAAGGAATTTATTCGCCCGAGTTTTTCGCCATGGGGCGCACAAGTCTTATTTGTGAAGAAGAAGGATGGTTCGATGAAGCTCTGTATTGATTACCTGGAGTTGAACAGAGTTACAGTGAAGAACAAATACTCGCTTCCGAGGATTGAAGATTTGTTTGATCAGTTGTAGGGAGCTTCAGTCTTCTTCTCCAAGATAGATCTGCGTTCCGGGTATCATCAGTTGCGGGTGAAAGACGCCGATGTTCTCAAGACTGCTATTAGGACCCGTTATGGCCACTTCGAGTTTCTTGTGATGCCGTTCGGTTTGACGAATGCTCCAGCGATCTTCATAGATCTCATGAATCGCGTATTTCAGCCGTATCTTGATCAGTTCGTGATAGTATTCATAGAAGATATTCTCGTCTACTCAAAGAATCAAGAGGATCACAGCAGACATTTAACCACAGTACTGCAGACCTTGCAAAAGCACAAGTTATTCGCGAAGTTCAGTAAGTGCGAGTTCTGGTTAGAGAAGGTGGCTTTCTTAGGCCACGTCGTTTCTAGCAGCGGTATTGAGGTAGACCCGGCGAAATTTCCAGCAGTCAGAGATTGGGTGGTGCCGCAAAATGCATCAGAGATCCGTAGTTGCCTTGGGCTAGCAGGATACTATCGGAAGTTTATTCAGGGATTCTCCTCCATCGCAGTTCCACTCACATCATTGACGAAGAAAAATGTTAAGTATGTGTGGAGTGAGGAATGTTAGAAGAGCTTCGATACATTGAAGAAAGGTCTTATTTCAGCGCCAGTATTGGCCATGCCTTCAGGACCCGGAGATTTTGTTTTGTATACCGATGCTTCGAAACTTGGTTTAGGAGCAGTGTTGATGCAACATGGGAAGGTGATATCGTATGCTTCTTGTCAGTTGAAGACCCATGAGAAGAGTTATCCTACCCATGATCTGGAGTTGACAGCCATAGTATTTGCCTTGAAGATTTGGAGGCATTATTTGTACGGAGAGAAGTGCCAAATCTTTACCGACCTCAAAAGTCTCAAGTACTTCTTTACGCAGAAAGAGTTGAATATTCGTCAGAGGCGTTGGTTGGAGCTAGTGAAGGACTACGACTGTGACATTAGCTATCATCCTGGTAAAGCTAATGTAGTTGCGGACGCGTTGAGCAGGAAAGTCGCAGTGATGGCTCATTTGGTGATTTCGAGACCTCATCAGTTTGAGATGCAGAGGTTTGATCTAGAGATATATCCGCGAGGTAGAGTTCCTCGTCTATCTAATTTGACGATTCAGTCTTCTCTTCTAGACCGTATTCGTAGTGGACAGTTAGCAGACGAATAGTTGGCAAAGTGGAGGCAGAGAGATGAGGCCAAGGGCAGTATCTTGTACACAGTAAGAGACGGTCTTGTGAGATATCAAGTCAGAATGTGGGTTCCTAGCAACGATTCTACTCGAGCAGATATTTTAGCTGAGGCCCATATGTTGCCGTACTCTATTCATCCAGGGAGTACGAAGATGTACAAAGATCTGCAGTTATTGTATTGGTGGCCCGGAATGAAGAAGGATATCAGACGTTTTGTATCCGAGTGTCTGACTTGCCAGCTTGTGAAGACGGAGCATCAGAGACCAGCAGGTTTGCTCAAGCCTCTTCCTATTCCCGAGGGGAAGTGGGAGAATGTCACCGTGGACTTCGTTGTCGGTTTGCCGAAGTCAGCAAGAGGGCCGAATTCTATATGGGTGAATGTAGATCGTCTTACGAAATCAGCTCATTTCTTGCCTATTAAGACGACTTTTTCCATGATCCAGTATGCAGAGTTATATATCCGGGAGATCGTTAGACTTCATGGCATTCCTGTTTCTATAGTATCTGACTGAGATCCTAAGTTCACTTCCTCATTTTTGAAGAGATCGCATTCAGCGATGGGTACTAAGTTGTTGTTTAGCACAGCTTTCCACCCTCAGACAGATGGTCAGTCAAAGAGAGTTATCCAGATTTTGGAGGATCTTCTTCGTGCATGTGTCCTAGATTTCTCCGGGAGTTGGGAATCAAAGCTACCGTTGGTGGAGTTTACCTATAACAACAGTTTTCAGTCGTCTATAGGTATGGCTCTATATGAAGTACTGTACGGTCGTAAGTGTAGATCGCCTATTCATTGGGATGAAGTAGGGGAGAGATCAGAATTGGGTTCGAAGATTGTGCAGCAGACTGTGATGAAACTTAAAATTAATAATTTATTATATGTTAAAACCTATATTTTAAAATTTAAGTTTCATTAAAATTATAAAATTATGTTATTTTAGTATTGTATGTTTATATTTAAATGTCTTACTAAATATGTTTTATTTTCAGGTTTTCTACGTGTTGGTAAAATAATGATAACTCAAGCTAGAAAATTCAAATGGAGGTGATTCAAATATTTTTGGAATCCTTGAGAAATTATCTACAACTTTGCAGAAGACATGATTGC
>NC_133318.1:12331168-12331241 GCF_012295235.1 Primulina huaijiensis
TTTTTGCATCTAACTTTTACTTAATCGCAACTAACTTTTACTTTCCGCATCTAACTTTTACTTTCCCGCAACT